>NC_143194.1:15052500-15352500 GCF_051530095.1 Phoenix dactylifera | reverse complement strand
CTACTTCATCCTGCTGCCACTGATCATTCAGGCTCGCTTGCATGGTAGTCTGGATTTGTGCCTCTTCGTCATCTGAAGCGGATGCCTCCTATGACTTCCTGGAGTGATAGGAAGATGGCTTTGCCACTCGACGGTCCACCTCTGCCTTCTTTTTGACAACTCTATTTTTCGCTGCTCTGAAATCAGTGAAGTGCTTCTTTAGCTGCCAAATCTCCTATGGGCATATCTGACAGATACATTGGGGTAACGACCACTTAAGTGCCGCTTCAACCTAGTTACCCCTTTCTTGAACTCTGTGTTGCACCAGTTGCACTTTTAATAGTGCCGGCCCGAAAGCATTTGCCCATGATCCTAGCCAATATCACGCTCTGGGTCCTTTTTCTTTGATGGCTCCATTCCTGCAGATTTATCAAGTATGTCAGTTTATTAATTATTTAAAGATTGCAAAATTAATTTATGATGAAGTTAATTTTTTTCTCTTAAAAAATATATTAGATTTGTTTAATACATAACCCTAATTTATTTATTTATATATTTTTAATAATTTTTAAATCTAAAAATATGTTTAAATATCATAAATTCAGAAAAATATGATTTCTATCTCAGAAATTACTTTTGAATTATGTAATACGTACCAAAAATTAATTTCAGCTTAAATTTGTGTTGAAGCCAACAATTGATGCTACATATATTTTTCTAGACCCTCGGGCATGCATCAAAGGCTACTGATTTCTCAATTTTTTTCAAATTTAGGCCTAGGCCACTGTGCGCATGATTGTATCAAAACTTGAATAAATGGACACCACAATTCTCGGCTAAAGCCCTTTCTTAAGGCAGTTCAGTCGCTTTGAGATGAGCCCACAATGCCAATAGACACCAAATTTTTATGGAGAGTAGCTCGCCGACCTTGCCTGCTGGAGGTATGATTCCGATCTTTGTGAATCGAATTTGATCTTTTGTCTTCAAGTGAGGGCGGTGGTTGGGGAAGGAAGCTTACGATTTTTTAGTGTGTGAGGTGGCCCCGAGAGCTGAACCAAAGCCGGCCGTTGCGAGACCAGATGCCTATTCACCAACTGAAAGACAGTCGTTGGGCGCCGTTATAGCGTGATTTCGTCTAACAAGTTATACCTTAAAATGACACCTTTTGTCATTACAGCGCATAGAAGAATTTTTTATGGAAGAAGAACAAGTTATTTTATATTTTTAATATTTATTTATTTTTTAAAAAGTTATTTTTTATTCAAAAATATATTTTTAATTTTTAAAAATTATATATAATCTAAAATTTTTAAATTTTTATGCCAGCGTATAGATCGTCCATAGATCTACAATATATAAAAAAATAAGTCAAATCGAAAATTTTGGCTCGATGCCTTTTATTTTGCCATTTTTGAGCTATTTTTTGAAGTCCTTCCAAAAAAGGAAGAATGAGATAGGAGAGAGGAAGCACACCTTTTATATTCTTAGATCTTTCTTTTGATAGCCTAAATCGGTGTTGTTTTTGCTGTATTTGAAAAGCGAAAGTGGCAGAGAGACTCGCCACTTTCAAAATATTGTTAGGAAGGCCAAAGGCTTTCCCAACAGACATCTGCAGTCCACAGTGTCAACTCGGTTCGGAACCGGTTTGACTTGGTGCGAATCGGCTGGTTCACACCGAGTCTGTACTGAGCTGACCGGTTTCGGCCGGTTCGGACACTTACTAGCCGGTTCTGGTCGGTAAAGGATCGGTTCCAGTAGGCTCAGTAGAGGTTCCGGTTGGTACGGGGCCGGAACCGAATGTATTAGGCAAACCAACCCGATTTCGCACTAGGTTAGTTTGGCCTGGTTCGGCAGATTGGGTACCGACCGATATGGTTGGTGTGGTACCACTAGTACACCAGTGAACCAATACAATAGGTACATATTGCTACAGTTGTTTCTGTATCATATCGGTGTTGATTTCATGCTGGAATGGCATATTACTAGTTGTACCATCTATTTCAGTGGTTTTTGAAATCATGCATGCAACAGTATTATATAATTGCTAATTGATCACCAAAGACATGACTAATCTACCTTGTAAGGAGTAATTTTCATATAATTGTTAATCTTGAAATAACATATTGGTCTCTTGACATTTCAGGCCATTTTGATGTGTAATTGATCTAGCATAAGCAAGGTTCGCCATACCGGTACCGATAGGCGGACCGGTTCCCGTAGGCGGACCGGTACAGTTCCGGTTCCCGTAGGCGGACCGGTACGGTTCCAGTTTCCGTAGGCGGACCGGTACGGTTCCGGTTCATACACGAACCAGCCGGTACGAACCGGCCAGCTCTTTCCTGCCGGAGCCGGAAAAGAAGGGAATGAGAGCGCGTGAAAGAGAGGGAGGAAGGAGACTTGTGGCCGCCATCAAAGAGCCGCGGAGGGGCGACGGAGGCCGAGGGGGCACGGCGGAGCCAGCGGGGGGGCTAGGAAACCTGCGGGGGCGCGACGGAGCCCGACTCCGCTGCCGTGTCCCCTGTTTCAAAAGAAACATAGGATGCGGCCGTGGCATCGGGCTCCACCGCCTAAGGTCCGCCGTACCGGTACCGGTCGGCGTACCGGTGGCGTCCCGGACCGGTACGAAATCGGTTCCATACCGGTCTGTACCGGTGGCGTACCGGTCCGTACCGGTGCGTACCGGTCCGAATCGGTGGCGTACCGGTCCGAATCGATGGCGTACCGGTCCGAACCGGTCCCGTATCAGTCTCGTACCGGTTCTTCAACAATAAATTATCGGTACCGGATTTCACGCTGATCCGGTACCGGTCCCAGGCCGGACCGGTACGTACCGGCCCATACCGGCCGGTACGGACCGGTACGGCAGACCATGCCACCGCCCCTCTGTGGCTCTTCGATGGCGGCGACAGGTCTCTTCCCTTCCTCTCTTTCACTGCTTCGCCGTACCGGTAGCTGGCCGGACCGGTCCAATACAGCCGGAATCGGCCGGTACGGCGAACCATGATCACAAGCAATAAGAGTCTTCATGCTGGTGATGAAGTAGGATAGGCATTTTGATTAGAAAAAAGAAATTGAGCTCTTACAATATAGAAGCCAGTATACTCTATCCTAAGCATAATCTTAAAATCTGAGCTTAATCTAAAGCCAGAAAAGTTGATACACGATTCTATACCGAATCGGACGGTATGATGCATATGGTACCTTACTGGTTCAGTACCGGTATGCGATACAGGAGGATTACTGATACTCGATACACTGAGCCGGCCTCTGTACCGAGCGTACCGAAATAGTGACAAGGTGGCACCAATACGGGGCTCTGTACCGAGATGACGTACCTTGCAGAAAACAAATATGTACGAAAGAATCTGATACCTTTCTAAACTTGTTTCGGTACATCTTGCGGTGATTTTCTATTTAAGTTGCAATGGTATCTTTCTTTTGCAATCTTTCTCTTCTTTTGGGTGTCACTAATATGTGGGTCTTCTAACTTCTTGCTAATTATCATGTTCTTGATTCCAAACACAATTTTATTTTGATCTCTTCTTAAGGTACCATTCTTTTATTTTATTCTTACAATAAAAATCTGATGCCAAAACGCATGCCTGTCAAACTGTTCAACTTAGATGTTTAACTTCATTTCTTATAAATTGCTGTCTGTTTGTTAGTTTGTTTTGTGCATTGAACAACTAACTGGACTTGAAGGGTTGTCTATTTTATAGCTATAGCAGAGCAAAGCATAGGTACTGCAAGGGGAATGATAGGCAGCTCAGCCCTGGATATCATCTTGTTTCAGCTGCAGAAGCTGGTGCTTTGGTTAGTACTTGATCTGCTCCTTTGTGATCCTTTATTTTCTGATGTCTTGCAAGATGTGTGTAGTATGATTATCAATTAGTCCTTCAATTAGTTCTGTGTCTCAAACATTATATACTTTTGATATTTACAGGTTTGATATGTCTAATGCCAGAGTAACTAATGTATTCCATCTTGTTTCTTCTTTCTATTATTGAATTTTCTGTTATTACTGCTGAATCTTCACATCATGTGTCTCTTGGCAGCTTAGCAACAACTCATTTATGAAACTGTAAGGTCTTGAAACCAAGGTCTGTCGTACCGGTACCGGTGGCGGCCCGGACCAGTACGTATCGGTCCGGTCCGGTCTTGTACCGTCTCGGTTGAATGGCCGGGTTTTGAGTTCTGGTGTTTTTTTTGCTTGAAGTTCTGTCTCTGTTGGATCTCATTTTGTGAAATTAAGTGAAGTTTAATGTTTTTTTATTTTTTTATGATTTTTGATGTTTCTATGTTTAAGTTTAGGGTTGAAGATAAATGATGCATCTTTTTACTTCCTTCCGTTTCAAATGTTACAAAATTACAAATGATAAAATGATACACAAATTATTTTCAAATTAAGATACAATCATTTACATACATTTAAAGTACTCTCGGATATCTAAAATCGGGACGAGTGCCGATGACTCTCGTAGATATCCGGATCATAAATATAGTCCGAAGAAAGCAGATCAACCCAATCAGAAGGAACGCGCGCCAGGTTATAAGAACTGTCGGATCTCTCGCTCATGCTCTAGGTCTGAGAAGTGTCTTTTGCTTGTGTAGGGGCCCATCCAAATATGGCGGAAGCAAAATCCGATGCACCATATCCATTTTCGTATGCCTGAGGCTCTAGATAATAGAATCCGTATCCGTATGCAAGCTCATCTGCAGCTATATCCTGTCTTCCGGATCCACCTCGAGGAGCCCGTCTTCTATATCCAATGATATCCTCGTGGACTCTATCAGATGGTCGACTGTGGTCCGTATCCTGTATAGCATGGATAAATTAGGACTCACTGGTGAAATGAAGACCATCCTTCGGCTGTCTCATAAGTATCATATTGTCCTCCGCTTCCTCAATGGCTAGAAGATCCATCACCACCAGAACCTTCATCGCTGCTAGTCGTAATCTCCTCCTCGATACTCTCCATTGGGATCCTTTGTTTTCCTTTTCTGCCCCTCTCTGCTTGACTATGTTGCCCTCCTTTGCTAAGCATCTCTCGATCAGCTCTCTGAGAGGGTATCTCGTACCAATCATGTGGTGACTGGCTCCTCTGTGCCTGTGGTTGTTCAGCTCTGGGAGTGTGTGGAATATTGCGCTCTGCCCATTGCTTTGGATCGATCCTAGCCTCGGTGGCTATGAAGCTGGCTGGTCGTAGAGGCGATCTTGGCTCATCAAACTCGGGCTCCTGTTGCTGGCCCACAAGCTAGTTGAGTAGTGGATCATCGTCATCATCGGTGAAGGTCCCATAGATCAGATCTGCATACTTGAGCTCCACTTTCTCCTAAATGCTCTTTAGCCTCAATTGCAGATTGTAATGCACATAAATAAGGTCGTTGAGGTGCTTTTGTGTCAAATAGTTCCTCTGTTTGCTGTGGATGAGGACGAAAGTGGACCAGTTGCGCTCACAGCCACTAGAGAAGACCGTTTGTGAGAGGATCCGAATAGTTATCCGCTTTAGATTTCTCGCGGATCCACCAAAATGCACCCACCATTCAGCTGCAAAAATATTTATGAAAATTACATATATGATTGTGCCATATTAGTAACCAAGTAACACCAAGTGAATGTCTTTCTGATGTGTGACGTACCTGAATTCATAGTCTGTTTGCTGACTACAGTCGCTTATCCAAAATTGAGCTGCCCTGTCTAAATATTTTGCTCTGTGAAAAAGAAGCGTGTTCTTCGATGTTAATCGTTGAAAATGTCGGTATATTTACACATGTTGCTAATTACTAAATCATAGTTACCTCTTCAAGACATAGGGCCGCGGTTTCTGGATCATGCTCCATCTTGTAAATAACATTACGCAAAGCCTCCAGAAGTGTGTCATCCATACCAATTCTATCTATGTTGTACTGAAACCGGGGGTTTAGGTTATATGCTGCACATATATAAGACTATCTTAGCATAATTATACAAGTACATCCATCACTATAATTGTCAACGATCTTGCTTACCTGCTAGATGCAATTTCGTACCCATTTGTGCTCCCCACCATCGCTCAATGATGTTGATGTATAACTGGTCATAGGCTGGATCTGCCTTCATAATCTGAGCCTTTGCCTTGACCATCATGTGATATCGAAACCCCATCTGGAGGTAGTCTCGCTATCCACGGCCCGCAGCACTTCATACAATGATTTGATAGCATTGACTATTGAAGTAGCCCACTGTCAGAGTGACTGTCTCGTCACTAAGTCTTCTATCTTGCTCCCTTCACTGCTAGCATAAGAAAATCTGCTATCATGCCACTCAGAATTGACAAACATCTAACGTAAGGTTCCTTTCTTCTTGAGAATGCTATCAAGTGCAATGAAGTTGGTAGCAAACCGTATGATTCCTGATCTCAGAATCTCTCCCCCTGCATACTGATTCATCAGTGAAAGGACCTAGGTATGGTTATAAATATACTTGGTGATGCGTTGGGCTGTCTCCATCGTTTGCTGCATCCTACGGATCTTTTCAATATCCATTAGCATGAGATTGATACAATGTGCAGTACATGGGGTCCAGAAAATATGTGGCCCTCGCTCCATCAAGATCTTTCCGGCGGTCTTATATTGCGGCTCATTATCAGTGACGACCTGTACGATATTTTCCTCTCCTACCAGATCAATCATATCCTCCATAAGTTTCAGGATGTACGAGGTATTGTGCACCTGAGCCGAAGCATCAACCGACTTGTGGATGCCTTTATGTTTAAGCAGAGGACTTCATAGAAGTGGTGTTTGATTGAAAAAGGTCGCTCTAGGTCCATCTGTTTTTATGTAACATAGTTTGAAGTCAGCAAGAAAGTGGGAAACATCCAACAGCTTGGTTAACCACTGAAAACCAACAACCTATGTATTCCATTTACATGCTACTCTTATCCTCCATGAAGTGACCTTGCAAAAGAATCAAATTTCACTTATGATGGCATAGGAGATACACCATTCACCGTACTTTCCTAGCCCACTTTGCTTGACCACTCAGCTCCAATAAGATATGCAAATTAATTGATTGTTATGTAGTACAAGACTTCTAGGTCAAGGAAAAGAATATTCAAAGAAGACTTTTAAGAGTTCTCTTCTACTGTGTGTAAAACTTGCAAATGGATGACACCAAGAAACTTTCGAGAATGGTTTACTGTACTTACCTATATTGGATGAACCATACTTTTGCAGTAAGGTATCTTTTAAGATATGGAGGCTCGGAATTGTATTGTACCGATACATTGTACAACTGTTGTCTAACATCCAGCAGCACACCGTGTGTCCGGTTGGCGTTATACCATGCCAACTTGTACAATACTGATGAGGCACTGGTACGATGCCCAATATCGGCAGAACCAACCTTCCTTTCATGGAACCCACTTCTGTTATTTCTTGAAATTGCACTAAAACAGAGAGACCCTCAATGTGCAACAATTCCTTTGTCAGTGCTCTTTTAACATGTTCTCTGGGCAAGGTGGGTGACCTTTAATTTTCATGATCTTGCAGTTCTATAGCATTGCCTGAAGGTTGCTTTCTGTTTGGGATACCCAAAATAAAAGGACTTAACTTTTGCTACTGACATATAAATTGAGCTTGATTTTCTTCATTTTCTTTTTAATTAAGTCACAAATTGGTGCTAGAAGATTGATTTAATAAAAAAATCCATATTGATTTTGCTTAGTTGCTAGACTCGACAAAAGATTTAGGTGCATAAGCATGACAGTGGAGCTCTCAAAGAAAAAAAGGAGGGGGGAGGGGGCGGGGAGATCCAGAAGAACCTATAAAAGCAATGTAAAATATCCATTTTTCATAATATTGTTGAATTTCAAGGAAATCCTAAAGACATCCTGATGTAGCCAACGTTTCACTGCATCGTACTAACCATTTATGTGATGCCATGCCAAAACTTGGCATGCAGTGGCACAATATGCACCATGCTATGTTGCTGAAAAAAACATTACATTTGTGAATGGATAAGATCCTTTCTTTTATTTTGTGACAGATCAAAAATATTTGAACAAAGAGGCTTGAAAACCTTAGGAATTGCCCACTAGGGCAAGATATTGAAGAGGCTGTGGTACCTTGGAAATTCGAAGGTTTAGATCATTTGGGTCTTTGTGCTTTTCTAGAAATCTATGGAAAAAGGAAACATAGTAAGAGCTTTTTCTTGGAATAGGAGAAATTTAGTCTGTGTTCATGGTTTGTCAGCAAAGGAAATTTCTCTCTGTTTTCTGGAACCAAGGAAAAGGTACTAGAGAATAACTTTCCTTCATTTGCTGTTTGGGTTGCGAAAACTTTGATCCTCAAGAATGCTTCCTTGTTTCTTGTCCTTCTATTTATGGTGGTTAATTTGCTCTGTAGCAGCCTAATATAGTGATGATTTTTCTCACCTCTGTCATTTATCTGACCATATATTTCCAGGGTTATTCTATAGCATATAATAAGACAATTTTTCTTGACCTTGATAGGTATGCTTGTGTACGAATCCTATTTGGCTTGTGAAAACAAGATTGCAGCTTCAAACATCCCAGCATTATCAACCATATTCTGGGTTTTCTGGTACGTCTTTTATTTTTATTTTATTATTTTTGGCATACAACTTAGGATCATTGAATGTCAAGCTACCTATGATTTTCTTGGAATGATTGTCACCACTGCATATCTTTTCAGTGTGCTACCAAGTTTGCTAATAACTTGGCACATCCCTTATTTTGGTTAAAATCTTGATTTTGGCATTTCTAACAGTCTTGAAGGGAAACTATTTACAGATATCATAATGAGGCTGATGTCTTATATATCACATGAAGGTCTATAATTGAATTAAACTATGTAAGATCAATTGTCATAGGTGAAACTGGTGTACATTATTGGCTACCTAGTCAGCCATTCATGATTTGATTCATAATCTAATTTACATTTTTTTTAGTTTAGCATAACTATTAAATCTAAAATTGGAGAAATTGGGTAAAGCTCGTTGATGGCAAATTTCTGGTCATTTTATGGAGGGTGATGTGGACGTGACCTATTTCTCAGTTTAGTATGTAAGCTGAGCACTTGTTTAGTATTCTTACTGGTTTCATGTGAATAAGAAGTTGTTTATGAATAGGTAGGTTGACGGTTTTGCTGTATTTTTTTTTATTAAGGTATGGGGATGCCTTGGCTCAAACTAATGCTGCACTGGCCTCAACTAATGATTTCTTGGTCTTTGATTGAAACTCAATGCATTTTCTGGCCCTATACGTCACCAAATGTTGACGTATGTTGTATAGTATGGTGCCATTCCATGCCATTGCTTGGTACGCGCTAACGCAACAATGTGCCAAGTATTGGATGTGCTTGTATTGTTCTAGTGCCTTGTTGGTAAGGCATCGGCTTTATGCACATTCTGCTGTGCCGTGTCGGCCAGAACTTGAATCCATGACTTAAATGACTACTATCTATTAAAAAATGTTTGGAAAGTTTTATAGGATTTTTTCCCCCAAGGTAATAAACTGAAGTATGCATAGAGCAACCCTGTTGTTGTTGGATATAGCCGCCTTAACTGCAGCTATAGGGTGGTTGCTGCCTACCTTTGAATGTTGAGGTTGAACTCTCCTTTGAATCATGTTTATTTGGCTGCTGGTGGACATGAAGATGCTTGACAGACTAGTGAAGGGATGAGTAATTTGTTTCTCGTAAGTGTAGAACTGGCTGAGGGGTTTCGTTTTATTTTTGAGGGTTGCGACTTTAGGGTCGATCATTTGTGCTGCTGGTAGACATGAAGGTGTTTGGCAGATTAGTGAAGGGATGAGTCGTTTGTTTCTCTAAGAGATGTGCTGAGGGGTTTGGTTTTATTTTTGAGGGCTGAGACTTTATGGTGGATATCATTTATCTTGCACCTAGAATGCCACTTCGCCTTTCAGTTGACCATGGGATTTCTTGGATCTTCTCTAAATGTGTTATCCCCATGGTCGGAGTAGATATTACCTTTGCCTCCTGGATGAGTAGATCCTTTCCTTGATATTACTTTAAGTCCTTGCAGGTCTTTTTCTTGAGGCAGATTTTTGGTGATGGGTGGAGATGTGGGAGGGTCTAGAATTAAATCTTACACATATACAATCAACTATAGCAGAGAGTATGAATGGGGATAAGTCACTAATTCATAATTTGATTGGTAACTTAAATGATATATCTTTGGTGTTATTAACTTTAGCACAACTTTAAGTTTTAAAATTCAATAAGGCATTATAGAAAAAACTAATTCTCGATGTTTATACTAATGTTTTGTTAATTACATGGCTTTGAACATGTTATGTCACGTCCCCGATCTGAGATAAACTAACGTCTCATTGTCTCTAGTGTCTACCCACCTGCACTCATGTCTGATTCTATAACTTATGATTCATCCGCTTATGCTCAATACCATTATAATTGTCACGCCCCTGACCTAAGATCACAAGTTAGGGGTCACGGAAACCACCACATACTAATAAAAAACTCTCCCCACAAGCATGCAAGGCATCTCGACATGATATTATATACAAGCAGCGGAATAAATTTAAATAATTAAAATTTAAATTCTAATTTAAATAAGAAATTAAAAGGCTTACAAAACCATTAATATTCCAAAATCTTACATCAACTCTAAGATAAAATCTAGTCTAAATAAAGATGTCAAAATTTTGTTTTGCTCTCTAATGATAAATTTCTGAGTCAAGCTAATTTTTCGGATCTATAAAAATACTAAGAAATCATATAATGAGTTAGACAACCTAGTAAGTAATGAACACTTTAGCTAGATAAATCAGATAATAAATTAAATAATTATTTACAGACAATAAGTATGTGAAACTCATCAATTTAAAACCAAATTTAGATATGCGATATTATCGAAACATTACGCATTCCAAATTCAATTATTCTCAAAATCTGAATGTCGTTCATAAATCAATTTTTTTCAAATCATCAAATTCAATTCGATAGCCAAGAACTGCGACCATATCAAAGTGCCATTGCATAACCCCCACTGGTAGGATATCGAAGTACCAACGTACAACCCCCACTGGCAGAGTATCGAAGTACCAACGTACAACCCCCACTGGTAGGGTATTGAAGTACCAACGCATAACTCTTACTTGCAGGGTATTGAAATGCCAAAGTACAACTCCTACTGATAGGGTATCAAAACATTGTCTGGCTATAAGTCCAAATCTGTTTTGAATCAAAACTCTTTTTCTCAAAGCATATTCAGTATTCTAAATCGTAAGATATATTAAAATTTTACAACATCAAAATCAATCAAGCATGGTCAATACGTTCGATCAAGAATCATAATATTTTAAAAGAGACATATATAATAATAAAATACTATGCATCGATTCATAAATCAAGTATATTTGATTCAAAAACTATTTATCGTTACAAGCAGGGTATGCTGAATCGGTACCGGAAGCTGTACCGGTCGGCAACCGGACCGGTTCAACTCGTTCGGTACTGGCTCGGTACCGGGCCCGTACCGGAAGAGCCCAGCTGGAGCTGGAGCTGGAGGAGAGGAGAAATAGCGAGTGGGAGGGAGGAGAGGCCGCGGGGGCGCGGCGAAGGTCGAGGCTGCGGCCGCATCTCTTGTTTCGAAAGAAACAAAGGATGCGGCCGTGGAGAAGAATTTGGAGATTTTTAAGTGAAGACAAAGGATTTGCCGACTTCATTATTAAAAATCTCGAAATTAAAAAATTAAAAATTTTTAAGTAAAGTCGGCAAGTGATTTGCCGACTTCACTTAAAAATCTCCAAATTAAAAATTTTTAAGTAAAATCGGCAAGTGAAGACAAAGGCTTGCTGTTTCTCCCTTTCTTCTCTAGCTCCGGTGCGTATCAGTTTTCATGGTGGAATCGTACCGGTAGGCCACCGGACCGGTCCAGTAAGGGCTGAACCGGTTGGTACGACCCAGTTTAGCATACCATGATTACAAGTTAACATCTCTTCGGATTTCAGGACTTTAGATACATTCTAGATATGGGGATCCCAAAGCAGCCAAACTCTACCTCGAGGGCAAATTTTCTTAAAATTTGCCGATAAATTTAGAATAATGGTTACATTATTTACCTTGCGAGCGCAATCTAATTTCAGGTCCAATTAATTTTGAAAGTTCCTCTCAGAGCCTAATATTCAAAAATTATATTTTTCATTAAAATTTTATCATAATTATTTGAAAAAGAAAAAACCTAAATTTCAACACCCTCTTCGGACTAGCATACATATAGTTCAACAGAGATCGGAGGTGACCAAATCTAAAGCGTTTGGCAAGAGCCGGGTTGGGCTGGTACACCGCCCGACGACCCTGGATTTAGGACCCTTCACCTGAGTCAGTCTAAAAATCACGGAGGGGCATCCTTACGGAGTAGAGAGAGTAGAGAGAGTTCGGGTAGAGAAATAAGAAAAAGGATTGGGAAGAAAGAGAGGGAACAAGGCCTCTCTCTAGCAAAGAAGAGGCCGCCCAATAGGTAGCCGGCGGTGATTGGTGGTCGGCGGCACAAAAATAGATAAAAAAATGGGGAGCGGGCTCTACAGCAGAAATTAGGCCCGATGGCTATGCCCAGGCCCGGCCCGGCCCGACTGTCAGGCTTAAATTTTTGTCCAGGCCCGACCCGACTTTATAAATATGGTCCCAGGCCCGACTGTCGGCCCAACCCCACAGGCCCGATTTTTTTTTGTTTGGAATCTGAAAATGGGTCAGAATGGCCTAACAGCTTAATGGGCTCTCTAAAACTGGATGTATTTTTCTACCTTTATTTTGTTTCTCCAATGGTTAATTTGGTTCAACACATGACTTGTGGTGCCAACTTTTTGAGACAAACATCTTGATTAATGCTAAGGATATAACTAGCCTATTTCAAATAGATAGTGTTGGTGGTGGTTTCAAACTTTGCAATTTGGATATATCTACAAACATTTAAAAAAAAAAATTCGCAGCTTCAAGCCAATAAAAATAAAATAAAATGTATGAAACATTGTTGTCCAGCTGAAAATTACAACCCAACAATAAAAACTACAAACGTAGACAATTACATATTTAGATAAAATACAAATTACATTGTCCCATTAACATTATAACAAACATGCATCTTTGTGCATTCAAAAGTAAATGTAACCATAATTCTTGAGGCCACTTCCATGATAGAAACTGTAGAAGAACATCATTGCAACTTCTAACTCTCAAAACCTACCAACACAAAATTGAAACATTAGCAATTGTTAATGATTGAACATGAATAATTGTTAGAGTTATTAATAGAATATCTAAATGACTGAACCATGTAATCCCTCTTCCATCTTTTCCTCGTCATCTTCATCCTCACTGGATTCTTCCATGTTAGCTCCTAAGACACCCGATTGTCCTAAAAAAATGTAAAAACAAATAAATATGAAACAATAGAAAATTAGTTTTTATTCAAATATATATTAGAGAAAAAAATAGAACAACAAGCAAAGATTTAAAGAATTACCTAATGAGAAGCCCTTTGCTCGCAACCAATCCTCATAACATGCAATAGCTTGAATTGTCTTTGGTAAAAGTGAGCTTCGCCAAGGATTTATCAACTTTTTACCCATACTGAAGGCAGACTCTGAAGGGACTGTTGATATGGAATGGCCAAAATATCACGAGCCATCGATGCAAGCTCGGGAAAACGACCTGAGGCATCTCTCCAATACACTAAAATATTTAAATTGATATGCAGCCCAAGATTTTGCTCCTCCAAGTAAACATCTAATTGTGACTTCCCATGATCAGGCTTTCGTTTTTTACTCAAAAATAATTCATAATCTTCAAAACTATCTGCGTCACTCTTACCAACATCACTCCCACTAGAAGTTCCAATCTTGGGAGAAGAGACTGAAGTTGAACGCGGCATATACTCCTCAAATAAATCATACAAAGTATTCTTAATATTCTGAACCATCTCCCTTGCACTAATCTCCCCATAAAGTTTAGAATAACAATATTCAACTAACTCTAACTTGCAACGGGGATCCAAAACTGTAGCATAAGATAAGATTAAACTATACTCAGACCAATACTTGTTAAATTTAACTTGCATCTCTCTAACCATATCAACCATAAAATCATATGGGCCATTAGTGGTTTCTATCAATTTTCTATGAATCTCCCACACCCCCCTAAAATAAATGTTCGCTGTTGGATGCTTATTAGCAGAAAACTGATTAGTCACATCATAAAACACTTTCAAACTTATGAAGAATGGCTACTTTTTTCCACTCTTCTTCAGAAAGTGCAAAGATTCTAAATTCTCTATCACGCTGTCCCCAGTGATCTAAAATTGCCTTGAAATAGACAGCACGGTCCAGCATTAAAAAAGTAGAATTCCATCTAACACAACAATCAGAACGCAATCTTTTTCTAGTATTCAAATGAAAACTTTTTTCAGCAATTTCATAAATTCTTCTTCTTTGGAATTGAATTTTTCAAATGCTTGGCCACATTTCTAATTTTACAAACAACACCATCAATGAGATTCAGACAAGCTTGCACAATAAGATTTATAATATGGCAGCAACAACGAATTTGAAAAAATCACCACCATGCAAGAGAGATTTATTTGCAAGAAGACGAATCTTGAGAGAAGTAGCCATGGTATTATTATAAGATGCATTATCCAATGTCAAGGTAAAAACCTTACTATCAATTTTCCATTGAGCCAAGCATAAAGCAACCTCATTAGCAATAGAAAGCCCATCAAGGGGGGGGGGGCGGGTTAAGGCTGCAAATCTAATTATTCTTTTTTGCAACTTCCAACTATTGTCAATCCAATGTGTTGTGATGCAAATATATTCATCTTGTGTGTTATCATTTTTCCAATTATCAGAAGTCAAACAGATTCTCCCTAGTGCTTGTGCTAACTCCTCCTTCACAACGTTCATTTCATCCATGTAATATTTCAATGCATCTCTCCTAATAGTATGCCTACTCATGGTTTTGTATTGAGGACACATAACAGATACCATATATTTAAAACCAGGTTCCTCACAAGTTGTAAAAGGATGTGCACCAGTAACAATAAACATACAAATAGCTCTACGAACTTCTTCCGGATCAAAGTTAGGATTTTTCAAATGCAAAGATGTGCTTCCAGAAGTTGTGGTTTCAATTGAAATAGTGTAATTCCTTATGTCATGATGAAAACATTTAGAACTATCTTTTTAAGTGGTGCCATATATGAGACGTACCATTCTTAGAAGTAGCTGAAAAAATCTCCTTGCAATACTTGCATCGTGCTTTCAATATGTCCTCATCTTCGGTTGGAAGCTTGACCATGTGCATCCACACCTTTGATTTTGCTTTACTATCCTTGACATAACAATCCTCGTGCTCATTATGCGCCATAAAAATGGAATTCTTCTGAGATCTGTCAACCATGCTAGTTTCATACATTCTGAGGAATGGATGTAGTCATGTTAATGAAGGATGTTGGGATTTTGGTTGACTTTTGCATGTTTTTGAACCTTCATTTCTCTTTGCATGTTCCTTTTTTTTCAGTTGGATGGGGCTTTATTTTTATTATGATAAATACTACTATCCCAAGTATTGAAGGGATGGTTTGTTGATAGGATAATTCTTATGAACTGAATTTTTTGTATAATTAGTTGTATAATTTTTTGATAGGCTTATGTCAATGGCAAGCGAAAGTTCACCTACACATCAATACATGCACAAACAGAAGAAATAAGCTGCAAAGCACTCTGATCTAGTCCTCAAACAAAGCACAATTCTTTCCACTACTATGTCATACATTTTCAAAGTATAAAACACAATCATTTCTGTAGCCAATCAACCCCCAATTTGTTTCCTGCAGCTTATTCTGTATAATATTTCTCCGAAAGTGTTGTGCAGATTTTTTTAATTAGTAATCTGATATTTGTAAATTTTGGGTTCAATTCTCAAGCCAACTTCTATTGTCATTAATATTTTAGCGCAGTTTCCTATACTTGCTTTGATAAATTCTAGAGGATTTGATACGATTCTATTTCTCTGAAACCCTAACCCTATCATGGAGTTTCCAAGCCTTGGAGAGGATTTGATACGATACTATGGAGTATGGAGTTTCCAAGCCTTGGAGAGGAAGAGGAGTGAAAGCCTCTATTTCCGAGCTCGGGCGAAATCCATCCAGGATCGAGCTCGAAGAGGAGGAGAAAAAGCTCCAATAAACTGAAAAAAATAAAAACCAAGACTTACCTGTGAGTAGGTGACCGAAGCCGCGGAGAGTTGCCGGCCGGTGGAGAAAGACGCGAAGAGCCGCCGGTCGGTCGTTGAAGAGGTGACGGCACCGAGAGGAGGCGGCGGCTATAGGAAAACTGGCGGAAAGGGGAGCGGCTCTCAGTATGGAGTTTCCAAGCCTTGGAGAGGAAGAGGAGTGAAAGCCTCTATTTTTGTGCTTGGGCGAAATCCATCCGGGACCGAGCTCGAAGAGGAGGATAGAGAGCCCCAATAATCTGAAAAAAATAAAAACCAAGACTTACCGGCAATGTCTGCTGAACCGACCAGTATCGGTCGGTTCAGCCCATACCGGACCGGTACCGACTGGCACTGGTCCGGTACGGGGGTGGAAATCGGTTCTGACCCAATTTGGGTCCGAACTGATCAGTTTTTGGCTCGTACCGGCTCGGTTCGCACCGGTACATGCTCGAACTCGGTTCGCACCGGTAGGGGGTGTGGGGGACAGCGCGTGGCCGTAGCCACGCACTAAGTGCCCGCACTGTGGCACTTTGAAAGTGCCACAGTGCCAAAATGTGGCACTTTTGAAAGTACCATGCGCTGTGGCACTTTCAAAAGTGCCACTATCATTCTGGGTGGTTTTTTCGGATGATTTCCACCCTGCCATGCACTGTGGCACCTTCAAAAGTGCCATAGCGAAGAGTAAATGGCAACACTCATCCGTGCCACAGTGCTGGCCGAAAGAAGAGGGCAGGGCCGGTAGGCGCTGTGGCACATACGGTGGTGCCACAGCGTCCAGCGTGGTTGTCTTTGCATTTGTTCGGCTATAAAAGCCGAACGATTCATCAGCCAAAGCCAGAAATAAGGTGAAAGGAAAGGCAGAGACGAAGGAGGAAAAGAAGAGAAAGGCAAAGACAAAGGCGTGCAAAAAATTTAGAAGGGTCAGAGAGCATCGTTTTTCTTCAAGAAAAATCCAGCAAAAACTAAATAAGGTAAAATTTCTTTCTCCTATATTCTTTTTTTAATATTTCATTTATATTGCTTAAAAAAATAAGTCAAAAATTGCCAAAAAATAGGAAATGATTAAATGATTCCATTTTGTCTTGAATTTTTTATATATTGTCGATATATGAATGATGTTAATGGTGACATTAACTTTTGTTTTTACAGAATTTATATAGTTTATAATTTAATAAAAAAATTTAAAATTTAATTTTTAATTAAAAATTTGAAATTTAAAAAAAATTAATGTGGTCTTAGGAATGGAGCCATTAAGGAGAGGGCAACCCCAAGAATGTAATATTGGCTGGGAGCATGCGAAGATTCTTAGTGAATGGCACCAGTTTCAGTGCAATTTTTATCACAAGTGCTTCAAAGGAGGAGGGGTAACCAGGTTAAAGCAGCACTTAGCCGGTAATTCTCGTGAGATATCTGCGTGCTCGGAGTGCCCACCAGACATCCGTCAGCTGATGAGGAAAAACCTTGCTGAGATCAAAGCAACCAATGAGAGGGCTGCAAAGTAGAAAGCGGAGGTGGAACGCCAAGCTGCAGAAGCACCTTCTTATCACTTCATGGAGTCACAAGAGGTCGAGGGTCCAGATGAGGAGGAGGTGTTGGAATCCCACGCACGTCGCAGAAAAAATCAGAACGCAACGGAAGGGGCATGTGCGAGATCCCGTTCATCGCATGAACATATTTTAAAAACTGTCGTTCGTAGATAGATTAGGATTAAAAACTTTTTACATGATTAGGAAGATCAGATCTTCACTTTGTGCGGGTAGATCACTGCAAATCTGATGATCGTGGATTTGTTGAAGGTTCGCTTGAAGCCGCACACGCGTCCGACCTTTACGGGTATTCACACGAGGTAGAGGACCGATCAAAGCTCTCGAATCTGTCCGGGGTGCTAACTCTCTTGCAGAGAATAGTTTTGATGGATGAATCTCTTTCTCCTTGCAGCAACCAAACCTTTGATTGCTCTCCCTTGAAGAAGAAGGATTGGAGAAGGAAGAATAAAAAGGAAGCACACTTTGCAGCCTTTTTATTTTGGTGGAAGAAGGAAGGATCAAAGAGCCACACGTCTTCCTTTTTTTTTTTCTTTTCTTTTGCTTGCGGCTCAAAGAGGAAGAGGAGAGGGCCTATATACGGCTGCAAGAGGAGAGGACTTCTTCACGTATTCTCTAGGGATTTTTTTTTCAAAAGGGGGCCGCATAACCTCCTTTATTTATCCCTATGCATGAGCTCCTAAAATTTGGGAGCTCATGTTTATCTTTAAGAAAAGAGAGGAGGGGCGTAGCCCCTCCTTTCTTTGTTCACGTAAAACCAAGGGAGGGGCGCACGCCTCTTCCTCTTATCCTCTTGTAATTCACGCCCCCACTTAATCAAATTAAGTGGGGGTTGGGGGTTTGGGGCCAATTTCAAGGTGGGTCTAATCCTCTTCCAAAGAGGATTAGGTGAACCCAATGCCTTCCCTCCAAATTCTAATCTAATTAGGATTCAATTGAACCATGACTCAATTGAACTCTTCAATCCTAATCCAATTAGGAGTCATTTTAATTTATTAGATTAAAATTAATTAGGACTTAAGAAATTCTAATCCAATTAGGACTTATTTAATTTCAGTCCTAATCCAATTAGGACTTTAGAAATTCTACTCCAAGTAGGACTTTATTTTAATTTAAAATCCTAATCCAATTAGGATTCTAGGAATCCTACTCCAAGTAGGACTCGTGTTTAATATGATCAAGTCCAATTAATTAAATCCAATTGATTCAATTAAATTGCAATCTAATTGCAATTATTCCTTTTTCAACTCACTAACTTTTAGCGGGTTACACCAATTATCAATCAAATTGATAATTATGAATTATTTGTGATTCTAAATCACAATTCAACCATCGGATCGGTCAATACTTCTAATATGTGTGATCCCATAGGTTCCATTCTGTCTGGTAGTAAGATATATTGCGATCTCTATCATAATATCATTGAAAATTTCTTTCAATGGGTTGGAACAATTTCAACTCAACTCACCAGGGATCATCGATCATCAAGATAGTCCCTGTGAGTCTCACCATCTACCAGTGACACCTAGCAGCATGTAGTGGCAACCCAGTAGAATGGAATGATGAACCTCTAGGTGCAGTTATCGTATGATACAGTCCTATCATGGATCTCTATAGGACGGAGGTCATGGATAACTCGTCAAATCCCATCGTCTGTCATATGTCTAGATTTATTCGACTTAAGTTCGAGAATGGAAAACTTACTCCACTGTATATACTGTCCCGGCCGAGGTCTTACGAATTTAGTCTTATAAATCATATAGGATCACTCCTTATCTACCAAGGTCGATAGATTCCTTATAGGTGCATACCCTACTCCTACAGTGAACCTACTGCACACCACAAGGACCCATATGGCTAGAGACAATGTATACGTGCAGTCAAACTACAGCAACCTCACTGTGAATAGCCGAAGCACCGCAGGTCAAAGAACCAGTCACACTACTACAACATCAAGTAAGTCACTGATGAGTATATAGACATCCAAGTGACTTCTTGTCTTGGTCATGCTTAGTACCCTTGTTTTCTAACAATTATCTGCACTATCACTTCAGTGTTCCTACACTGTGGATTCGAGACTCGTCTATCCATAAGAAAAGTGATCTATGCACTGATCTCATCGGATCGATCACCTGATGATCCATCGATCAGGAACATTTATAAATTAATCACCAATAATACATGGCTCAAATTCTCAACTCTTGAGAATATGCATCATCTTATTAATTTTTTGGGCGATTTATAGACACATATATAATATGAATGAAAAAGATGCCCATTTATTAATCAATAATAATAAAGTCAAGTACAAAACTATGTTCCAGAATTAATAATGTGTCAGCCAGATTGGCTTCTAGGGCATAAATCTAACAGGAGGCACAGATCCAGGCTGGCATGCGGGCGAGTCTGGATGATCGGTGGCAGCAGGAGTAGGTGGCGAGGCATCGGGCTCGATTTGGGCCCTCGTTTTTCGAGTCGGGCGCCGGTTCTGGTGGAAGCAGATAAGATCCAAAGTTTCAAAGGACAACCTCAGTCAGGGAGGGCGAGGGCAGAGGACGTGGCCGGATTGTATCTATCCTGAGTGGTTTTGGTAGCTGAAAGAAGTCTTCTGGAGAGATTCCACCAAAAGCGTCAATCCACGATGTAGATCCGCATGCCTTCCCGAGGAGAGATTCGAAGCAGCAAAGGGTAGACACAATGTGGAAGGAGTAGAAGGTTATGTGGCGAGCTATTGGATCCTGATTCCACTTCAACCACATCCCAGTGAATGCTGCAGACAAGAGATACTACAAGTCTGCCATTTCCACCATACAGTCTGTCGGTCTCGGTGTCGATCCTCCAGGCCCGAAGGACATCTACGGTGAGCTTCTTGACAATAATGAGGAGCTACAGAATTGGATTAGCTCATATAAGAGCAAGTGGCCCACATATGGGCTTACTCTGATGTGTGATGGTTGGACCGGTCCGACAAAGCGGGACATCAACTTTCTGACATACTGTGATACGAAGACCTTCCACAACTTTCCAATGGAGCGGCGACCATAAATTTTTTGGATCCCATGTGCTGCACATTGCATCGATCTTATCTTGATGGACATTGGAAAGCTCCGTAGGGTGCAACATATGGTAGAGATAGCCCAACGCATCACCAGGTATATTTATAGCCATACTTGGGTTCTTTCATGGATGAGAAAGTATACACGGAGGAGAGATTCTGAGACCAGAAGTCACACGGTTTGCTACGAACTACATTGCACTTGATAGCCTTATCGAGAAGAAAGGAGCCCTACGTCAGATGTTTGTCAGTCCCGAGAGGCAGAAAAGTAGATATGCCTAGGCCGACACTGAAGGAAGCAGGATGGAAGACTTGGTAAGCAGGCAGTCATTCTGGCAGCGGGCTAATGCGATAGTCAAGGCTATCAAACCATTATATGAAGTGCTGCGGGCCGTGGATAGCGAGAGGTACCCCAGATGGGCTTTTTATATCACATGATGGAGAAGGCAAATGCTCAAATCATGGAGGCAGATGTAGCCCATGCCCACGAGTACATCGACATCATTGAGCGGCGGTGGAGAGCCCAAATGGATAGAAAATTGCATCTAGCAGGTAAGCGATAATATTGATAATTATACTGATGGATATATTTGTATAATTATACTAAGATGGTGTCGTCTATGTGCAACACACTACCTGAATCCCCGGTTCCAGTACGAGAGTGGAATTGGTATGGATGATGAACTTCTTGATGCTCTGCGTAATGTTATTTATAAAATTGGAGCCTGATCCAGAAGTCGCCGCGTCATGTATAGAAGAGGTAACTATGATTTAGTAGCATATGTAAATATATCGGATCTTATATTATTAACATACTACAACAAGCTTCTTTTCACTTTCCAAATTATTTAGAGAGGGCAGCCACAGCTCTGGACAGCGACCAGCTGTCGTGAGCAAGACAACTATGAATTCAGGTACAATACAAATCTGCAAGACATTTTTGCAGCTGAGTTATCTTCAACTATGAGGCCATCATATATGTAAAATGTAATTATCTTCAATATTTTTGCAGCTGAATGGTGGATTCATTTTGGTGGATCCACAAAAAATCTTAAGCGGATAGCTATCCGGATGCTCTCCCAAACGGTCTCCTCGAGTGGCTATGAGCGCGACTAGTCCACCTTCGCCCTCATCCACAGCAAATAGAGGAACCGTTTGACACAAAAGCACCTCAACGACCTAGTTTATGTACACTACAATCTGCGGTTGAGGCTAAAATGCATTCAGAAGAAAGTGGAGCTCAATTATGTAGATCTCATCTATAGGACTTTTACAGATGATGATGATAATCCTATGCTCGACTGGCTTGTGGTCCAGCAGCAGGAGCCCGAGCTTGATGAGCCAGGATCGTCTCGACGACCAGCCAGCATCATAGCCACCGAGGCTATGGTCGATCCACAGCAATGGGCTGAGCGCAACATTCCACACACTCCTACAGCTGATAGGACGTGGCTAGAGGGGAGCCAGTCACCACATGACTGGTACGACGCTTTCGTTCAGAGAATGATCTTCTCATGCGAGGACGAGGACGCTCTAGTACCCAGTCTACTCGATCAGGAGGGCGTCAATCCCAGCAAACGAGAAAAGGAAAGGACCCCAATGGAGAGTGTCGAGGAGGAGACTTGGACCAGCAGCGATGAAGGTTTTGGTGGTGATGGATCTACTAGCTATGGAGGGAGTGGAGGACAGTATGATACTACTTATGAGACAGCCGGAGAAAGGTTTTCGATACACCGGTGAGTTCCAGTTTACACATGCTACACAAGATACGGATCATGGTAGGCCGTCTGATATAGGCCGGTCGGATATTATTGCATATCGAAAACGGGCTCCTCGAGGTCGTTCAAGAGGGCAGGATGCAGCTGCAGATGACCTCCCATGTGGAGTAGGATCCATTGATGTATCAAGTTCCGAGTCTTCCTATTATCCGCGGCCTCAGCCAGCCTATGGATATGGTACATCGGAGTCATCTTCCGGTGACTACTACTTTGTGCAGCCCGGAGGGTCTTACGTGTCGGATTTTGGTGCCGACATATTCGGATGGGCCCCTTCACAGCCATATTATCAAGACACCTCTCAGAGCCAGAGCTTCAGTGAGAGATCCGAGAGTTCTTATGACCGGACGCGCATTCCTCAGGGATTGAGCATACAAGACTACAATGCCGCTTGGTTAGAGGGATGGGTTGATTTGCCTCCATATTATGCTGATGATCCAGATATCGCCGAGAAACATCGCCACTCGACCCGATTTTAGATATCCGAGAGTACTTTAAATGCATGTAATTGATTGTATCTTAATTTGAAGATATTTTATATTCTTCATCTCATTATTTGAATCATTTGGAAGTAATAAGATGCATCATCTAGTTTAGACCTTAAACATCAAAAAAATATCCAAAAGTGAGAGAACTCCCCCTCCCCCCCAAAAAAAAACGACAACGGGGTCGAAACCAGGCCGAACCAGCCCCATCGGTACGGTATTGGTTCGACTCGATTCGGCACCGGTACCGTACCGGTACCGGAGTCGATCGGTACGTCGGTACACTCGGTACCGCGTACCTTGCTTACCAGTGAGTCGGTGACCGGAGCCGTGGAGAGTTGCCGGCCGATGGAGAAGGACGCGAAGAGCCGCCGGTCGGTCGTTGAAGAGGCGATGGCACCGAGAGGAGGCGATGACACCGAGAGGAGGCGGTGGCTACGCGGAAAGGGGAGCGGCTCTCAGCGAGTGAACGGGGGGTTTAGGGTTTCTTAAGTCTTAACTTTATATATATATTATCGGGCCGCTTTTCTTGCCCAGGTCGGACCCATAGGTCTTTTTTTAATGCCCAAGCCCGAAAAATTCCGGGCCGAGCTGGGCGGGCCAGAAGGCCCGTGATCAGCTCTAGTTCTAACCTCTTAAATCATGGAACAAAGGTATCCTTGTGGTTGGAACTGCGGAAAATCGGAGGGAGACCCCGACGACAAGCACCAGAGGCGGATACAACTAAAATCGAAAGGAAACAGGGTCGGTTTCCGAAAATAGGAAAAAACAGGGTGTTGCCTTTCTCGGCCAAATTCTGGCGATCACCAGCCGGAATCAAAGTTCTAAGGAATCCGAAAGAAAGAGAGGAAGGATAAATCAAGGGTGGCAGGGTCCTTACCGGTTTTCCGGAGGCTTTTATCCGCGGTGACAGTGTGAACGATGATCGACGCCCGGAGAGGAAAATCAAAGAGATCTCCGGCAAAGGGCTTCGATCAAGGCTGCAAACTCCGATGGGGTGGAAGAGGGACCGGGGAGGGTATCTAAATAACCTCGGTCGTGACCGGAATCCGACGTCGGATTCCGTCCGGTGATTTCAGGGAGGAGGAAGACTCCCATCGGGAGTCTCTTCGTAGCTCGCACGTGTGCAGCACGTGCATTTTTTTTCCTTTGTTTTTTTCATTTGGGCCAAAATGGCTGGGAAGGTCAAGTGGACCGGGCCAATCTACTGGGTTTTACATGTTATATGTATGATTTTAATTCAGATTCTTTTACAAATGACAGCCTACATGTCTCAATCCCCTTTTTTGTATTTTGTCTCTACCTATCCCGTGGATTAGTTTCTAGAAAAAGCATACAATAGAAATTTCTATAGCAGATGATAGAGAGACGGTCTCTCATCCTAATTTACTAATCACCTGAATTTTCTTGCCTGTAGTCATTGCTAAAATATGGTTTAAGGTTTTTCATCTTGCAATTACTCCATGCTCCATGCCTTCTTTTTCTTCATGAGTTGACACCATGTTCCATTTTTTCCCTAACTCTTATTTGGCTATTGGAGTGTCATTAATAGTCCAAGATAACTTGCGAACAAAGAAAAACAAAGGGAATGACTCTCCAAACATCTACATTATTCTGTTAGTTTTATGTTGGTTTCATTTGATTAATTTCACACTCCCATCTCTTGAAAGACCAAGGTACTTGTGGAAAGGGCAGTGTGAGGACCTATGCAGACGTGTGTTTAGTTTCTTATTGGTTATGTTTGGATAGATCTTAGGTACATATATAGGACTAAGAAACATAAATAATACCTTTTGGTTAGGCTTTTTGGACGAGACCCTGGATTGTTACAAATGGTATTTGAGCGGGCCCGACCTATGACCCATGTGGACTAAGGGACACTACAACATAGGCTTATTTGAGGTTGACTGTAGGCTGATCATAGTTCTATGATTGGGTTTGATGGGATTTAGACCCTTAGCCTGGTGAAGATGCCGGGGTTTAAATGAAAGGAGTGTAGGACCTACGCTGACATGTGTTCAGTCCCACATTAGTTATGTACTGGATAGATCTTGAGTACACATATAGGACCAAGGAACCCAAACAATACCTTCTAGCTAATCTTTTTGAGCGAGGTCTTGGTCATTATAGGCAGGCTCTTTATTTTCTCCAAATACTATTTCTTCATTTTCTAGGCTCTTATCCCCTCTAGATGAACTACCCATGCTTTTCATATGCATCTTATGCCTGATGGTAGTTTAAGTTAATAGATCAGTTGTTGCCTTATTATTGATAGTAGATGTATTTCATAAGCGACATAAAATGTTAAAGAAGTCAAGGAATATGGAACTGGAGTGTGGAACAATTCTATGATTTTAAAAACTAGTGCAATGCGCATGCCATGCACGTGAAGTATTCTCCAATCTACACGTGTAGTGCACATGCCATGCATGTGAAGAATTCTACTATCTGTACCTTTCAATAAAGACAATCAAATTACAATAAATATTAGCTGTGCCAATCAATTTCTATGGAGCAATTAGATTTCTCTTTAAAATGACTTTTAGCTATTCACCATGATTTTAAGACCATGGTCTGCCGTACCGGTCCGTACGGGCCGGTACGGGCCGGTACGTACCGGTCCGGCCTGGGACCGGTACCGGATCAGCGTGGAATCCGGTACCTGTAGTTTACTGTTGAAGAACCGGTACGGGACTGGTACGGGACCGGTTCGGACCGGTACGGGACCGGTCCGGGCCGGCACGCCACCGGTCCGGGCCGCCACCGGTACGCCGACCGGTACCGGTACGCCGACCGGTACCGGTACGCCGGACCTTGTTTAAGACAATATCACATAGTTCTATCAAATAAGTATTTATTAATACTTTAAATGATATGAGAATCACTTCTGTAGTTAATAATTTTGAATAAAACAAAGGAAAAAAACCGAATATTTTAAACGATTTTATTGAAGGGGAAGAATGGTTAGAGGAATAGATGTAGGAAAGAGAGGAGGCATTTACTGGATTTCACAATTTCACATTATTCTAGATTAATTAAGGATATTATGAAAAATTATGTAGAGGATAATTTAGTCAAATACATTGGTACAACCAAATCTGGGTACAACCAAACCCTCCTACTATTTGCTTTTACGAGTACTATAGATTGAAATATGTTTATATTTTTAAAGATTTGAATTCCTAATTTTCTGTTTCTAAAATTAGAGAAAAAAAAAAGAGAAAGTGATGTAAAATGGCACCTTTATTTTTTTATTTTCTCATTCTCTTTATATAAATGTAGCTTGATGCAAAGATGGGGAGGCCTATCCCCAATTTCTTTTGCATCTATTCTATTCTATTGCTTTGATAGTAGCCCTACTGCTTTTGATGCTTTCTCACCAGCTTCTGTCAAAACTTTAATAGTCTTCCATGTCAGCAAAATATGTACAATGGATTTGAATAAATTCTTACCTACTTCTCATGAACCTATTGTGTATTATTTTCCTTTCTGGTTCTTTCAGTTCTTTTGGTCAAATAAACTTTTATACGCTTATATATGCTTGTGGCTGGTTTTGTTGGGGAATATTGAAAAATCTTCTGTTATTTCTTGAATGCTTCTATTTTTGCTTTTAAAATATTTAACGGTCATTTAATTGTTTACCCACATGCTATCTAAGGTCAGATGCTTTGAGAACCATTTTAAAAGAGGAAGGATGGCGTGCACTTTATAAAGGAATTGGACCTGGACTTTTGCTTGTATGTAGTACTATTCTTCTGTTTTAAATATTTAATTTTGTCTCAATTTTTTACATAAATTATTTTTCTATACCTATAACTGTACTTAAATTAACTTCATTTGTGACAATTAGGTTGGTGTACTGGATTTTAACTTGCCATTTGTTTCTATAAATGTGTAAGCACATTGCCAACATGTGCTTCCTTGAGATCTTTCTGAACTATTATATCATAGAGTAAGCTGCATATGTCAAATTTCGATCTGGGTCTGTCAAAATAAATTTTTTAGTGTTCTGCCATCATATCGGTACTACTGTGTAAACTATTTGTTCAATAGTAGACGACTGACACCATATTATTTATTCTATCCAGCTAGTAGTCATCTTAGAACCCAGGTACCAGAATATCTACAGGGAAGATAACAACATTTACGATGAATATATTATATTCATGCATCATAGAATAAGGTGCATTGTCAAATTTCCATCTAGGTATCTCAAAATAAATTTATTAATGATATTCTGCTTCAATATCAGTGCTATTATGTAAACTATTCGCTTGACAGTAGATGACTGATGCAATATTATTTATTCTATCCCTCTAGTAGTCATCTTAGAACACAAGTACCAGAATATCTGCAGGGAAGGTAACAAAACTAAAGACAAATATATTGAATATATTATATTGTTGCTAGCTCTAGGGATCATCTCTGCTATTTTTATGCATATTTCTGTACCTTCAACACCCAAGCCCCAAATTTGTAGTTGACAAAAACTCAGTTTTTTTTCATTTAGGAGAAAATACTAAAATTCAAATTATTTATCTGAATAAGAAGAGACATGTGGAGTTACAAATGCATTGTTAGCACATAGCAGCCTTCTGCAATAAGATGCTTGGATGGTAGGGTTTAAAAAAGTTTGATGGACTGAGGATTTTGTTGTTAGTAGAAACAGATCAGAAAGCTTTCATAATTCTGATCCCAAGTCAACAGGATGTGGTTTATCACTCATAGTGAAGACTGAAGATACAATCTATCTACTTCTCCTTTTGTCTCTTTTATTTGAGAATTTTGGCTTGGCATCATTGAATCTTTGAGAAAAAGCACCTCTCATTTTTAATGGTTTGTGTTATTGAGATTGTCTTTAAAAATAGAATATGTATCAATTAGTAAATATACTAATGACTGCATTTATTGACAATGAAAATAATGACTAGAAAAGTCATTAAATAACTTTTACTTTGGAATGCTTATTTCAAGATGTTAGATGTACAAAAATAATCTATTAATTTTGTTTTAATAGTTCCATAGAACATTTTTGTTTTTTCACTCTTATTGGGCAAAAAATTTCATTTCATATGCTATTCCATATTGCATAGACTGTAAAAATTATGTTACTTAGGAGCATGGCCTGTCGTACCACCCTGTACTGCCCACATAGTACCATACTGGGAGGAGACCAGTATAAAACTCAACTTCGAATTGATACACGCTCCGTACCGCCTCGTATCGAGGTGTGTATCGATCCTACCGAAGCATATCAACCTATATCGAGGCATACCGAGGTAAAAATTGAAAAAAAGGTTAAAGAGTTATTTTGATACAAGATGCGTACCGTATTGTACCACGCCAAACCGATAAGGTATTGATATGGTATCCGGTACCGAGATTTCAGACTTTGCTTAGAAATATTATAAGATGCAAATTGCTCAGTACAACTTGACATTGCCACAATTCAAATAGTGGACTATGCCAAGCAAGGTTCACCGTCTCGTTATCAGACCTCGTACCGATGCCACACTAGCACTGTGTTGATACGGTAGGTACGGGGCCTTTTCGGCGTATTGAGTGTCGGTACGCCATCTGTACCGGATACTGGTACCGAACCGGTTTGGTACAACCTATACCATCGGATTCGGGCCGGTATAGTGAACCATGATGCCAAGTCTAATTACATCCATCAACTATACAATGATGCTTTCAAGCCATGGAAGTACATTGCAATGTTAGATTCTAGCTGCATGACATTGTCATCAAAATTAATAATGAAGTTGGAGATTTGATATTTATGGATGGTCAGGTCTGTTTCAATATTCTATATTCTCAAAAACCTCTAAAATTCTAAATTGTTGTTCAGGCATGCAAAGCAACTCACACACATTTCACATCTTGATGATCCTCTGCCTATTATTCCTTATTACTTTTGTTTTTTATTGTTAAATAGTGGCAATATTATTTATATAACATGATTATTTATGCAAATATCACTTTATAAAAATATAAAACTTTGATAACTCGACATGTTATGCAAGATATAAACAAATGCTGATCAGTGGATAAGAGAAACTTAATGATTTTGCATTCAATTTTGGCCTAATTTTGGAAAAGAATATCTTAAAAATTTTGATGGAAACTTGTCAACAACATATCATAACCTCCTAGCATGCAAATGAAATAAAACCAGCATTTGTAATTAGACAACAAAATCTGAATATATCTCATTTGTAATGCATGAAATAAAATCTACTTTACCAAAAACAAGAGCTTCATTCAAAGTTTCAGACTATCTTAAGAGTTGAGAAAAGCGCACAAATTGGTTCTGTTTAGAAAGACCTCCACTTTTGGAATAGTTTTAGACACTTAATTGAATCCAAGGTTTGTCGTACCAGTCGATGTCATACTATACTAACCGTACCGTATTGAATTGATGCCGTACCATACTGAATCGGCACCATACCGTACAGGCACTCAATACACTAAACCTTACCATAGCTTACTGTGTACCAATGCTGTAATAGGATGGTACTGGTACGAGATCCGGTACCTAGACGGCGAACCTTGATTACATCTTTAATCAGTTTTTGAAAAATATTGGGTGATAAATTATCACAATTAACTGCAATTACTAAATGCTTGCAATGGAAACCAAAGATGAAAGAGTAAAAATGGATTTTGGTAGCAGAGGATGGTGAGGTATGTCCATCCTCTTCAAATGTGTGAGGAGCCTCTCATTATCATGGATTCTAGAAGTTCTTTTTTGAGAATACTTTTGTAACAAAAGGTTAAAGGACGTGCAAAGGGCCCTAGCATGATACTTTTGTGGATTCTAGTAGTTCTCTTTTGAGAATACTTTTGTAACAAAAAGTTGAAGGACATGCAATGGGCCCTGGCATGATACTTTCGCAGTGAAATATAACAAGAAGCATGGAATAGGATCGCTCTTTTTGATAGATTGCCATGAACATACAGACTACATGCATAATAAGAGAGCTATATACTTGTTAGAAGACACTTAGACCGTGAAAGGATGCGACCTCTCTGAGAAGTACTATCCTTTGCCACTTTAGTCCACATGTCTATTTATACTTTGCCTAGCTCTAACTCTCCAGCAATTGCAAGCCAACGTGATGCTCTGCTAGAAAAGCTTGTCTTACAATCCATCTTTTCTTCTCTCTCTATCTTTTGGAGAAGGAAAAATCTTAGCCCTATGGCTCTTTCTCTATGCGGTGTGTTAATTACTTGGAGAAACTCCTGGATGCCTCCTTTGCTTATAGAGGAGGGGAGGCGCCAAGGTGTCCTTAGGTAGCTCCTCAGAGTCCTTGTTGGACTCTATTAAGAGAGAGATAGGGATGAGGAGGTGGCATGCTTTTCAATGCTGCCTCCTAGGAGTCCTAGTTGGACTCCAGTTTGTGAGTATTAAGGGGTGCCGACCGCTAGGGGACACCTCTTTCTAGAAGTGCGCATGCTAAGCGCCTCTAGAAACCCTAGTAGATAGGGGGTGCTTTCCTTGGGGATGCCCCCTAGCTTCTACCTGCGTGTCAACTAGGAATGCCACAACTAGCTGGCAGTGGAAGCTGTCGCATTCTTTGGTTGGTTATCCCCACTTGGATCCTATCCAAGTGGCCGAAGGTTGACCTAAGTCTAATCTTACTCGATCGACCTAGTCTAATCCCTACACCCGGATTATTTTTTAGCCCAATTTCTTCTCCAATGAAATCCAAATCTTCTTTGATCCAGTTAGTGATAGATTAATCAACTAGAATCTTATTCTTATTGACTTGGAGACAAACGGTACATGCTAGATTGGTTGCTGGGATAGGTGGCCTTAGGTTCTTGCTTACCAAAGATCTTTCATTTCAGGTCTTCTTAGTTACACATTAGCTACATGGCCCAGCATAAGGATATGGAGCTCATATCGCATTACTGAACCTCTTGGCGAATAGGATGAAACCAGTTGGTCACAAGCTACGTCCTATGAATTTAGTCCCCTATCAATTCTATATCCCAATATGACCATTAATACTACACCGTAACCCTTAGCCATATAGTTTTGTGACCCATTGGAACCTTGGGTTGTGTCAGATATTTTCTTATAAAATAGTTCACGAGTCCCTTTTGAAAATAATTAATTATTCAACACAATTATTTTCAAAATCTTTCAAGTTACTGGGTGGCTGAGTCTAATATGTTTGATCATGGTTCTGTTCTATGTGGTACGGCTTGACTCTCATTTGCATCTAGATCCAATAAACCACTATGCTTCCTATAAGGACATAGTTCAGGGCATCATGGTCGATACACGGTCATGGCCACACATTTCCTGCTACTAAGTTCAGGTCATCATAATATTTCTTTTTGTATCTTCAACTTTGACTAATAATACATTTATAGTTGCGCCCTAATTGCTCAACTAGGTTATCCTCTCACTATACATCTCCCTCTTGTTTATTCTTATTGATATTGGTTTTCTCCAAACCATGGATGTATATCCTTTAGTTTAGTTCGGATACTTGGTTCCTTCCCCAAATACTTCTGATAAAGTTTGATGGCTATGATTATTGGAATACCTTGGCCTCTTTTATTGTTTGGTCAGTCAGCTATGGATGTCATCTTCTGCTGAGAGGTTACTAAAGGTTCAAGTATGGATAGGGCCTGGAAATTATTCTAGTGTGTTTTTGTATATCAACCCAGTGCATAATCTTTTATTTGTCAATCTGATGGGGACATCAGCTAGGTCCCCATCTTATTTGCATATTTGTTTATGTTATTTCTGGACTCATTTGCATTTTAGGGCTTATTTGTGGGTTTTATTTTGTGTAAGGGGTTTTATTTTAATTGTTCTTATTGGGCCCTATTTATAGGGAACTTTTATGTTGATTAGGGTTAATGAAGAATTAAGAATTTCCTTCCCCCACGTTTTCCTCTCCTTTCTCCTCCTCCCTTCTCCTTCTTCTCTTCTTCTTCCTCCTCTTCCCCTCTTCTTCTGCTTCCATTTTAAATTTGGTTCGGCATCAACTTGGTATCAGAGCTTGGAGGGTTTTGCCCCTGCTGCCAAAGCCCCGATTCATCAGGGCCTTAGTTACTGTGGGCTGCCGTCAGGTTTTCCATCTTCCGGCTATTTCATCCAAACCGAGAGCAAAAAAAAAAAAAGAAAATATTCCCTCGCTCTCTCGGTTTCACAGGAAAGACAGAGGGGAACAACCCCTCGGTTTCAAAAAAAAAAAACACACGAGGAACAGGGTTGTCGTCCCCGTTCGTCCGTCCGCTGCTACCATCGTCGCGGTTCCTCCGACGTACCCTGCCCGAGCCGCCGCTGCCCCACCACCTGCAACCACCGTCAGCCGGTGTATGGCCGAGCGTCGCCGGATTCCCAGATTTCTGTGGCCGCACGAGTACTACGCCGTACCTCGACCACGGACGCCGGAGCGTGTCGAAGGGCCACGAGCGGTTCCCGCCGCCGGAAAGAAGAAGAGCGTCACCGCTCTCCTTGCAGCCTTGTCCCTCGAACCCGCAGTCGCCACTGCGTCGGCCGCCCCGCCTGCAGCCGCCGGTCCGCCCTCCGTTCCGCACGCAGTCGCCGCTACAACCGCCGCCGCGTCCCCCGCCCCGCATCCGGTCGCCGCCGACCACGGAGCTGCAGCCGCGAACACCGTCGCCACGACGTTCGGCCATTCCGCAACCGCTGCCGAAGCGTCCGGAGCTCTCTCCCGAATCGATCGGGAGATTGAAGAAGCCAGGTAACGGGTAAGTCCTAAACCCGTTACCCACAACCCGGTAACCCGGTTCAGCGATCCATTTAAAAAAAAAAAAATTCTTTTGCACGTGAATTGCACGTGCTGGGTTTCACGATTATCGGAACGGGTTCCAACTGAAACCCGGACCCGATAACCCGAATCCGTTAAGGTTCAAAAAAAAAAAAAAAAGGAAAAATACTTACCTCTGTTCTGCCGAGAGGAAACCCAGAGGGTTTCCGCCGCCGCCATTCGCCACCGCCTACGCCGCCGCCGTTGCCGATCCGTGTCACCTCCGTCCGGACGCCGCCTACGCCGAGCGCTCCTCCGACGCATCCACCCGAGCCGTTGCCGCCCGAAGAACCTCCTGCACTGTTTCCGGCCGTCACGCCTCCGAGTTGTTACAAATGGTATCAGAGCGGATCCGGCCCATAACCTATGTGGACTAGGGGACACTGCAGCACGGATCCATTAGGGCTGACCACGGGCCAATTGTGGTGTTTGTGATTAGATATGAACCCTTAGCCTGACGAGGACGTCAGGGCTTGAACGGGGGGAGTATGTGAGAACCCGTGCGGGCGTGTATTTAGTTCCACATCGGTTATTCGCTAGGTAGATCTTGGGTACTTATACAGGATTAAGGAACCCAAATAATATCTTCCGGCTAGCCATTTTGGGTGAGGTCCTGAGTTGTTACAAATGGTATCAGAGCCGAGGACGGCTCTTGTCCGATGGTGGGAAGGGTGTGAGGCCCAATAGTCCCACATCGGAAAGACTCGTTCTAGAGCCTGGGCATATGAGGCGGGTGTCTCCTAATCCTGCAGACGCGTTTTGGGTGGAAAACAAAATCGGGGAGGGGTGAAGGACGCTTGCATGAAGCCCCAGAATCGGACAATATCTGGCAGGGGAGTCCCGTGTTCCCCCCTCATGTGGCCCCCATGTGGGCACTAGGTGCTTCACGTGCCTCGCAGAGGCGGGGGCGTGACAAAAAGAGAGCGAGCAGGGGAGGGAGAGGGAAAGGTTGGAATGCTGGTGGAGGCTTGGTTTGCTACGGAGTTCGAAACAGGGGAACAAGCTCCGCCGGCGTCCGTCGCATCCTCTGCCGGCGTCCATCGCATCCTCCGCCAGCCTCCCTCCCTCTCCCTCCTCTCCCCCTTCTCTCTCTCTTTTTCTCTTTTCCACGGTACCGTGCCCTCCTCTGTCGGTATGGGCCCGGCACGGCCGTACCGACTCGTGCCGCTGGAGAACCGATACGGTGCCTGGTACTGATTCCTCCGATCTTGGTTGTGAGCAAGGTTCGCCATACCGATACCGGATTTTATATCGGTGCCACACTAGCATAGTATCGGTATGGCACGATACGGTACAAATTTTTTTTGGCATACCGAGGGTCAGTACGCCATCCGTATCAGAACCGATACAAAATTTTTTGGCATACCGAGGGTTAGTACGCTCGGTACCGTCCGGTATGGTACGGCGTACCATGGCTGGGAGTAAGTTGATTCTTTATGCTACTGAAATTATGAATGGGTGTGATGCGACTAAGGAGACCCAATATGCAACTGATATGTTGCTTACGTGCTTATAATTAAAAAGGTCAAGACACAGGCACCTAAAGTTATTGTGGACATTGTCCATTCAGAGAATGGGAATACAACTGCAGATTTTTGTTTATTGTTAGATTAGTGTGTCTACTTATCCCTGCTCACTATCTTAGTAGTTGCACTTCCTTTTACCATTTCTTTACTCTTTTCCACCTTGTACTGTGAAATAATAACAACTTGGGCAGGGTTTGGGGATTGTCCAACTACAAAAGTTTAAGTGCTTGAAATTCTTTAGATCATCGATAAAGAATTTATGACCTTCATGTTGACGCGTATACATTTTAAATAATTCTATCAGTTGGGCATGAGAATGCAAAAGTGGGTTTGTCACGTAAGTTCTGCAGGTGACATAATGGCCTTAAAATTATATGTTCTATGAAACACTTGTTGCTGAAATTCATATTACTCAAATGCTCGCCAAGATAAAAAATGAATGACATCTGAGTAACTTTGTTTTTTCAGAGATACGATTGCCTTATAGTGTTCTCATTAGACATCTTCAAATGCACACACAAATTCATCAAAATAGGGGGAAGTAGGGTACTTGAAGATCCATAGCTTGAACAATCAAAATAAAAATAAAAGAAGACAAAAAAAGAAGAAGAAAATTGTTTGACATTAAATTGTAGCAGCCGGAAAACAAACAGAATTTGAAGATTTGATTGTGAGAATTGTTAGAAATGTAGTAGCCTTATGTTTAAGTAGTAATCATGTAAAATTTTTCTAATATTTTCTATTTATTTTATTTTCTCTTTCTTTTGTGGCTTGGAGAGAGCAAAATGCAATTGAACAGTCAATGCCAAACAATCCTTCTGTTTTCGATGCCCTAAGCCTTTGAATCTATGTGAAGCTTTCATGTGCAATAGAGTATGCATTACTTTGTCAGGTTACTCATGGTGCAATACAGTTCACGGTTTATGAGGAACTCCGCAAATTTGCTGTGCACTTCAAGGTTAAAGAAGGAAGGACAAACCTCATTAATGGTGATAATTTATTGGTATTGTGATATAACCCATACAGAGATTTAATTATTATTTGTTGAATATTTATGGTTGCCAACTGAAGGTTTACTGGTTACATTTGTGCTTGACTTACAGCTGTACTCTTAAAAGCTTGACTTACACAAGTTCTGTAACCTATATAAAAAGTGCTAGTGGACCCAAACGTTGACTGTTTTAAATTTTGAAAGTATATGGCCAAAACCTTTTATCATTTTGGTTGTGGTGAAAAAACATTTTCTTAACTCAAATTAGTCTAAGTTGTAATCACACGTATATTTATGTTTGAACATGGGATCAGATCTTATGTTCTCTAAATGATGAGATAGATGTAATATTTTGTTGCATTATTTTGGCTTCTTAGTTCTTGCAATTAGTTTATATGTTTTTGTTACTCCAGCATGCAATTGTCTAATGTTCATGTGCTTTGGCATTTGATGTCTTCTAGTCAGCATATAATCGTACATTATGGGATTGTGAAAAAGCTGAGCTAGTTTTACATATTTGCTGCTGAGTTACATCCCGTTCGATGCGACGTTCACAGCGGAATTCGAACGGAACGTCGTTCATCGTATGAACGTGCCTCGGATCGTAAAATTCAAAAAATTTTCTGGATCCAAATCCAGAAGATCTTTGAACTCATTAGGGAGGGAAGAATAGGATCTGAGGAGGGTTGGTTAAGATTCATAAAAATGAAACAAAAATCAGAAGTTATAAATTTGAAGATCTCATCTTCAAAAATTCTACAGGTGTATAACACCGCAGTCTGATGATCTTTCTAGGCTCCTGGTTAAGCCGCTTATGTGTCCGGCCTCTACAGGTATCCACACGAGGATCTAATCATCTGAGATAGGGTTTTATCGGAGTGCTAGCTCCTTGCAAAGACCTCTCGTGACTATCATGATATTGGAAGAAAAATCAACAACATACCTCTTTGAAGAAGAACCCTTTCTTCTTCAACCTTGCTCGCAATGGAGGAAGATGAGGGATGAAGCTTTAAGCGTGGATCTTCCTTGCCTTGCTCCCGTGGATGAAGAGGAAGACGAGGTCCCCTTGCTGCCGTGGAGAAGGAAGAAGAGAGGGCTTGAGGCGTGAAGGAAGAACCCTTTCTTCCTTGGTGAGTTGATCTCTTCTCTTCCCTTGCTTCCTCTTTCTTTCAACACTTTGGAGAAGGAAGAGGAAGATAACCCTTGCTGCCGTGGGAAGGGAGAAGAAAAGAGAAAGGGAGGCGTGGAGAGGAAGAGGAGAGAATTACTACATGATGTCTCTCTTGCTACCCTTTTATAAATTGGGTTTAGGGCTTCTCCTAATCTTATTAGGAGTATGGGATAATAACTCGCCCTTGGATTAATGCCAAGTGTCCAATCCTTGTGCTCATGGCGCTATCAAATAGATGCATGACATGTGTCCGCTTAATCAATTTTCTAATCACATTAGGTCTTGATCAATTTCCTAGATAAGCCTAATTTCTAATCAAATTAGGACTTAAGCTAACTCCTAATCACATTAGGATAATTAATTTGGGAGCATGCATCCTACGACGCCATGTAGACTTTAAAGTCCGGATAGTGCGAACACGACTTAAGTCATATTCATCCTACGACGACATGTGGACTTTAAAATCCGCACAAATCCTGGTTTAATCAAATTGATCCAATCATGAATCCGAATCAATTTGGGTCGAACCCAATTTGATTTGGCTCATTAAATCAGTCCAATTGCAATTCAATTGCAATCAATTTCACTTAATTCTTCTTCCATTAACTCACTAACACTTAGTGGGTTAATTCAATCACCAATCATATTGATGATTGATTTTTATTGTGATTCCAAATCACAATTATGATAGTCTGACTAATTAAATTCTCTATGTGTGTGATCCCGTAGGTTCTATTCTAACTGGTAGTGAGACATATTGAGATCTCCATCTCAATATCACTGAAACTCCTTTCAGTGGACTGAAACGATTTCAGTTCTGCTCTTAGGGTTCACTGATCACCAAGTGAATACCTTCGAGTCTCACAATCCACTAGTGACACCTAGCAGTATGTGGTGGCAACCCAGCAAAATGGAATGTCTGAACCTCTAGGTGCAGTTAGTGTATGATACAGTCCCTCTATCATGGATCCCGACGTGACGGAGATTATGGATATCTCGTTAAATCCCATCGTCCATCATATGTCAAATTTATACGACTTCCAGTTCGAGATATGGAAAACTCTTTTTCCAAAATACCTGATCAGAAATTTATCAAACTCAGTCTCATAAATCACATAGGATCACTCCTAATCTATCAAGGTCGATAGATCCCATCTAGATGCAACCCTTCCAAAATGAATCTACTGTAGTCAATCCGCACTATAAGGATCCGAATGGCTAGGGCCCAAGTTCACATGCTCGTCAAACTACAGCAACCTCACAGTGAATACCTGAGGCATCGCAGATCAAAGGACCAGTTATACAACTGCAGCATAAATAGTCACTGACGAGCAGATAGACATCTATGTGACTAATATCTTTGGTCACGCTCAGTATCTTGTTCTCTTACAAGTACTTGCATAATTACTCCAGTGTCTCTACACCGTGGACTCGAGACTCGTCTATCTGACTAAGTGATATATGCACTAATCTCAACAGATCAATCACTGTCCCTCGTGATGGATCCATCGATCAGGATCATTTAGAAATTAATCCCTAATGACACATGCCTCAAATTCTCAACTCCTTGAGAATGTGTCATCATCTATTAATTTCTTGGACGATTCATGGACACATACAAACATGAATGAAAAAATAAATTGCCCAATCTTATTTATTGATAAGTATCAAATTACAAATTTATGCCCCAGATTACAAATATACGTTAGCCACGTTAGCTTCTAGGGCATACTTCTAACATTTGCATCATGTTCTGGTACATAAAATGCAAGACATGGATAAAGACTATTTAGCACAAAAAATAAGAAACTTTTTGAATTCATAAAACACCATGTTGTTGAAAATCTAGGTTGAAGATCCCTCTGTATAGTGAATCATGAACCAGCAGTTAGCAAGATTATTTACTATTATGGAGGTGCTAGTTTAATCTATTAACTCGCAAGGGTTTGCCGGTCACGGGTTTAGTATGGTACGGTAATTTACCATACCAAAAATATGGAGAGGGAGGGGGGGAGAGGAAGGAGGAGAGGGAGGTGAAGGAGAGGGATAGAGGGGAAGAGAGAGGGAGAGAGAGGGAGACATACCTCTTAGGCATTGGTGACCCTAGCCAATGAGTTGCCTTCATCATGGAACTAACTCTAGCCAATGTCGTCGTTGTGAAGTCATCGTTGTCGAGCATCAAGGGAGGGGAGAGGAGAGGGGAAGATTGGGAGAGGTGAATTGAGAGAGAGGGAGAGGAGAGAAGAATCGAAAGAGAGGGATAGGATCAGGATTTCAGGAGGGATTTATATATATATAAGAAAAACAGGTTCAGTCTGGAATCAAATCAACTGGCTAAATTGTCCTGTAATCGACCTGTCATGCCCCCTACCCATAATTGCTGGATAGGGATGTGGCAACTGTTGCATACTAATAGGACACTTTCCTACAAGCATGCAAAGCTTCCATTATGATATCATCAATAGCATGGTGGAATAAAATCTAAGCAGCTAAAATCCAAATTTTAATAATTAATAAATCCATAACACAAAATACCTAGAATTTTTTGTTCACAAGTCTTACATCAGCTATTCTCCAAACAGTAAATCAAAATAAGAAACCTATAAAAATGTTTGCAACATTAAACTATGAAAGCGATACTAATTCTAAGCTACATTGGTACTTTTTGCTCTCGCCTCTAACCACATGCCCATAGCAATACCCAGTTAGTGACTATTCTTTGAATCTTTAAGGAAAGAAGAGACCAGATAATGAGCTTAACAACCTAGTAGGTAATGAATACTTTAACTCGATAATTTCTATAGTAAATTAAATAAGTTTTCTTCCAATAATAAGAATATAACAAAATCATTATATTTTAACAAATCTAGAATATTTGGTATGCTCAAATATTCATTTTCATATTTGTAAGTTCAATTTAAAAATATTATGTTTCAACTAAGCAATCTTTTTGACTATGATCACATTAATCCAGTGACAGGGCCTAAAGTACTACATTTACCCCCTGTGGAGTAGGTCCATATTATCGCACTTAACCCCTGCTGAGTAAGTCTATCGTAATCAAATCTTGGAATGATCAAATGCCAATATGCAACCACTATGGGCGGAGTTTTAAAATATAGTCAAGCTAAGAGTCCAAATCCAAAACATGTCAAAGCTTTTTGCAAAGTCATATATGTTATATGCCGATCAAAATATGCATATTCCATATAATATTTATAAACAACATGCATAATTTTTGGGAGAGGAGAATCCAGAGAGGGAAAGAGGGAGAGAAGTATGGAGAGAGAGGGAGAGGATCGAGACTTCGGGAGAGATTTTTATAAAAAAATAGAAAAATTGGTTCGGTTCTAGAACCAGATCAACCAGCTAAACTGCCTTGATGATTGACCTGTCACATCCTCGACCCGAAATCACGAGACAGTGATGTGGCAACTACTGCATACTTATAGGACACTTTCCCACAAGCATGCAAGTCTTCCATCGTGATCTCATCAATAACACGGTGGGATAAAATCAAAGCAATTAAACTTCAAATTTAATAATTAATAAATCCCAACTAACAAGAAATATCAACAATTTCTTATTCACGGGAGTCTTACATCAACTATTCTTCAAACACTAAATCAAAATAAGAAAGCTATAGAAATGTTTGCAATATTAAACTATGAAAGCAGTACTAATTCTAAGCTACATTAGTACTTCTCTCACCTTTAATCATATGCTCGTACTAATATCCCATCAACAACTAATTTTCTAAATCTATAAGGAAAGAAGATATCAGATAATGAACTCATTAGCTTAGTAAGTAATGAATACCTTAACCAGATAATTAATATAGTAAATTAAATAATTTTTCTTTTGACAATAAGAATATAATAAAGTCATTATATTTTAACAAATATAGAATATTGCTTAAATATTCATTTTCATGTTCATAAGTTCAATTTAAAAATATCATGTTTTAACTCAAAAACTTTTTTGACTATGACCACATTATCCGGGCCCAAAGTACTGTATTTAATCCATGCGGAGTTGGTCCATTGAACCGCACGTAACCCTCGCGAACTAGTTGCATAGTGATGAAATCTCAAGATGATCAAATACCATTGTATAACACCACCATGGGTCGGGTCCAAAAAATAACCAAGCTAGAAGTTCAAATAAAAAATGTTTCAAAACTTTTTGCAAAGTCATATATATTATATTCCAATGAGAATATGCATATTCGATCTAAGATTTATAAACATCACGCATAATTTTTGTTAATAAAAGAATTTACTTCTGTTTTATAGATTTACTTTTGTCATAACACAGTTTCATAAAATTCATAAATAGCATATTAATCATGTTATAATTTATCTGATATCAAAATCTATTCATATTAATTTAATAAAGCAAATCTAGAGAAGATGAATCATTACTTACTTTGTGAGTACATAGACAAATCCAAATAAATTGTGAAAATTTTCCTATAGAGACCTCGATTGAAAGACTAGTGTAATACCCCCTTGTTGGACTTGTCCAGACAATTCCATCACTATATAGAATGAACAATAATTAGAAAAGATGGCAAGGGAAATACAAGCAATTGTAGAAAAATGGGAGATAGCGTTAAAGGAAAGGAATAGGGCTAGCCGAGTAGCGGCATCTGACGGGCCAGGTTGGTTTGATTTGGTAATCCAGCTGGTCAAATTATGAAATTAGAGTCACATCCTGGTAAAGATAAGACGATAGCACTATTCAAAGTGGGGCCCAATGGTGCCTAACGAAGGCCGAGGTGGGGGTCGACACAATGCGCAGTTGCTAGTGCTGTTCAGGACCTCTTTTCTAGGGTTGACAAAAGAACACATAGGAGGGAACCTCTGCTGGGGTCTGCCTAACACAAGAAACAGACTGAGAGAGAGAGAGCAAAAGGGAGGGCGAAGCAAGGTATCTCGAAGCATCTCTTGAGAAGAAAGAAGAAGGGAAGGGAGGCGAGCGACAGCATCCGGTGGTGGTACTGGGTGCAGGACTGGCGACAGATGGTGGTAGGTGATAGCAGATGGCCAGCGGATGACCAAAAAAATAAAAGAAAAGAGGGGACTGTAAAAATAAGGCTTGGCAGTGTGAAATGGAGCCTCAGCCCAGTCGTCGATGGCTAGAGCTTTGACATTGACCACAAGCCATCAAGTAGAGATGACCATAGAGGATTGAAGCTGGTGAATAGCAGAACAAGGTATGTTTCTTCGGTTTGATTTTCAGCAATCCCTTGTTGGAATCTGATCAACGACAACTCAGGAAGGGAAAGAGAGAGAGAGAGGGAGAAGAATGAGGCACTATAATCTTATCTTTGGTAAGGTTTGGTCGCGGGCACGATGTGCACAATCATGGGGGTTGACGTTGGAAAAACTCAAGAAAGAGAGAGAAGAAGAGAGGGAGAGAGCATGAGGTGCAGTGCACCATAGGGGAGAGTAAGGGATTTTATACCTAGAGGAGCTCCCCACTTCCTCGTCGGAGTTTGTGGAGGAGTGGAGTCTGCCTTCTCTAAGTTTGATTCGAACAAGGCTCTGCCTTGCTACAATTGGTGTAGGCCGTTCTAGGCCTCACTCTAGCTCTAGGTTGGGCCAAAGGGGCTAGGCATTGCCTAGGACAATCAATAGACCATGCTTGGCCTCACATAGGCTAGGCTGATCAATAGCCAGGCTGGGACTCACACGACCAGTTTGGTATAATTACACCTTGAACCATCCAGTTAAGGATACTTCTGTGGCCTGAGGTCTACCGAAAAAGTAAGAATAATTGTAATTTACCCCCTAGATCAAGATTCGCTATCTCGGTACCAAACCCCGTACTCGTACCATTTCTATTACAGTGTTGGTATATCTGGTTCGAGGGCCGGTTTGGCATATTGAGTGTCGGTAAGCCTCCTATATCGTGTACCGGTTAGTACCAGTATGGTATGATATGGTTGGTACGCATTGGCATCGATGGTTGGTACGTATTGGCATCGATCGGTTCAATAAACCTTGCCCTGGATTGATTATCTCACTCTATGTTTATTCCTTGTTGACCAAATACTTTTTACTAGGTCCTTAATTTTGATGGCCATTTTATGTTTCATTCATGGCGTTGTTTGTAAATGTGTACACCATTTTGTGTGTACAAAACAAAGATGACTATGCACAGAAACGGTCCTGTGTATAGGGACTAAACTTAAAATGATAAATTTGTGAGGCTAAACATCAAAGGATGATAAAACAAAGGATCGTGTGTTAAGATCCCTTAAAAGATATTAAATGGTTAGAGAGAGAAAATTTCGAACTATTAAGGAAACATATAGAATAGCAACAAGGATTTACTAGTATATATCGGTAATACCACATACTACTATAAGGTATCGGTATAGGTATTTTTTTGGGTACTATACCATACTAATATGTGGTACATCACCTCATTTGTCCTATCCTAGCATCAAGGGGCATATTCTGTGTTGGTACCATACCATATCATATCCGTCCATGTTGGTATAGGTATATGTACCAGGTATTAGTGAATAGTAATAGATAATTTTTTAAATAAATATTTATAATCTGATTTTGATCCGTTAGATTCTACTTTCATGTTCTGAGCTATTGTTGCAATTGGTAGGCTTGTTTTTTTGTCATGTTGGCCAATCTGATCATCAAAATCCAATATGCATTTTCATAATATTCTAGGCACCTTTAAGTTCCATAAACTTTTATGAAGCTTATAATCACTCCTTATGGTACATAAAATTAAGGTCTGCTGTACCGTTACCGAGCACCATACCAGTTGCCTGGCGGCACGAGTTGGTACGGATCCACGTCATGCCGTGTCGGGCCTATACTGACACAGGAGACTGTGGGAAAGAGAAAAAGAGAGCGAGCGGGGGAGGGAGAGAGAGGGATAGGGAGGGAGGCCGGTAGAGGACAACACTGGTGCGGGTGGCGGAGGCCACGGCCGAACCCCTATTTTGAACGCCCTCCACCACCCTCCGCCGGCCTCCCTCCCTCTCCCTCTCCCTTCCTCCCCCGCTCTCTTTTTCTTCTCTTTCATTCTCATTCTCTTCCTCTGGCGACGATGTTTCAATTTCTTTGCTGGAACCATCTTGGTAAGCCACCGGTATGGCTCGGGACGCTCTGAACCGGGCGGTTTAGGACGGTTCCGCCAACCTTGCATAAAATATTAAACAAGGAATTAAGATTTCTATGTGTACAATTGCATGATAGTGTGGTATTTATAATTTAAGTTGCTTAGGTCTACTGATTTTTTTTTCTTGCGGATGTGCTTTTTCATGATCGGGTATTGCTTATCTTCTCGACTTCTGGATTGAAAGCAATCGTCACTACCCCTACTTGAGCACGGAAAGTTTCTACTTTTCCGTAGTTTTACTGAAACAGTAGGATTAGTTTCTAGACTTTTTTTTTTTTTGAACAACATTGATCCCTGACTTGCAACAAACTTATATTTGAGTCCGTCATTGCCATTTGATTAATGACTGGCACATGGTGTTGTCAGAGCTGGTGGCTAGGCAAGCCAGATCACCTGAGCAGTGGCTTTCTAGGCATTAGTACAGATATATGTATCTCTTTTTCTATTTTCTACTTCCTTGCTTAACATTACTTTCACTCTTGTTGGAAATGATTTGGGAGTGAAAATGACAATTTATGTTATAATTTCCAACATCTCATCTGCTATCTTGCTCAACGTTTCTAGCACCTCCCTTTCCTAATGCCAGGGCAAGGAGCAAACTCCATAGCCCCACCCATTTGCCTATGCACCTCCAACTTCAGGCCCTTGGTGGCCCTTCAGTAGTCCTAGCTCTGTAACTTCGTTTTTTTTTTTCCTTTTTTTATTTTTCAGGACTAGTCAATTTGTACTTTCTAGCTGACTTCTAACATTTTCTTTTGTTACCATTTATTGGTCTTTATATTTGACTTGGCGATTGATCATGCCTTGGTTTTGATTTATTGGTACTCCAATTATGCTATACTGGTTTATTATATTATTTTATATATGATTTAGAAAAATAAAAACGTCAATTATGTATGTTTGTTTCTTATATTGTTTGTAGCTTTTTGTTTTTAAAGATGGATTGCTTGTGTCACTAGGCACTCTTCCACTGCCTAGGTACCTAGGCAGCGCCGAGGTGATTAGGAGTCCCTACTAGCTGGGAGTCTAGCCACCTGGACAGCCTATTTTGGCATAAAACGAATATTCCCCTCAGGTTACCTTTACTAATGGGAGTCTAGCCACCTGGACAGCCTATTTTGGCATAAAACGAATATTCCCCTCAGGTTACCTTTACTCATTTAGCATGACCATATCTTACTGTTCTTTTCTTTCACTGATTACAAACACTTATTCCCTCCTAAACCCAGACCAGCTGAAGATCTCCCTTGAACCATTGGACAATGGTTGAACCCTCAAACTAGATGGTCATTCTACCTTGTTTGGTTTTTGGACAAGCCCTCTGAATCAATTTTAGTTGCCTCAAAGTTGGTGGTTATTACATTGAATTCAGCTGCAGTGCTTCAAAATAGAGATCGATGGTATTCTTACAAGATTTATCACAATTCACCTAGATGTTTTTTCAGATGTTATGAAGAAAAGGAACCCTGTTAAAGAAGTTGAATAGCAAAAGAAAGGAAACAAAGAAAGGAAGGAGAAAACATTTAAAGCACGAGCAGGCGGTATTGCTTAATTGAATAACTTGTAGCTGCTGCTTAAACTTCCTAATAAGTATGTTAATAAGATATAGATGAAATTGACTTCTAGACAGTTTAAGTTGATAGAGTAAAGACCTTCTCATCATCTTCTTAAATATTCCAATCTTAACCCAAAAAAGAACTCTTATCATGTTGCCCAAGGTGACAAGCCAGGAGGGGGGGGATGAATTGGTTTCTCTTAATTTTTACTATCTTACTTCTGTCAATTGATGAGTGAGTGAAATTAGAACAATGCACAATACAAACACACAAGAAGTATAGTGGTTCGGTGCTCTCCTAAGCACCTACGTCCACTCCCCAAGCGACCCCTTGGGAATTTACTATAATCCCGCGGATTACAGTTGGATTGTTTTCCGGGCTCACAATCCAAAAACCATTACACTTTGGTTTTTCGGGATCACCAAGAACCTATGTTGGTTTTACGGGCTCACCAACGAACCTTCACAATTGGTTTTACGGGTTCACCAATAAACCTACACCGTTGGTTTTGCGGGCTCACCAACAAACCTTTACAAGGTGATTAATAAAAAGAAAGAAGAAAGTTGAAGCTCCTAGATGAGCAAATATAACATATATAAGCTACAAAGAAGAGTTTAGAGAATAGTTATCGCTTGATGAGACTTCTCTCTTCTTTGTCAAGAATGCTTCACTCTTCAAGAGTGGATGGAGCTCTTAATATCTCTTGGAATCTGCTCAACCACTTCCTTTTGACTCTTGAATGAAGCACTTGGATGAAGAAGATTAGGGCACTTGTCTTTCTTGTGTAAGCTTTGATATTTTGCAAAAGGATGTTTCCTCTGATGAATAGTGTCACTTTAAATAGTTTCCTTCATCCATTGGACAAGCCCCAATGGTTAGAATTCAAAAACTAGCCGTTACTCACTGTTGGGAGGTCTGAAAGTACTTCTGCAGAACTAGCCGTTATGCTTCTGCCCGTGCTTGGGTCGACTCAACTTTTACTGGGGTCGACCCAACTTTCACTTGGGTCGACTCAAGCATCATTGGGGTCGACCCTCTCAGAAACCACAGAACCTTGTATTTCAGCCTTCCTTCACTTGGGTCGACTCAACACTTTTTGGGTCGACTCAAGGTTCAGTTGGGTCGACTCAACTTCCACTTGGGTCGACTCTCTCAGGGTTTCCAGAGAACCTATTTTTGAATGTCATTGCCTTTGGGTCGACTCATGTTAACTTGGGGTCGACTCAAGTTTGGGCCGACTCAAGTTTCATTTGGGTCGACCCTCTCAGGGTTTCCAGAGAACTGTTTTCTTGAGGCTTGAGGATTGGGTCGACTCATCCTTTGCTTGGGTCGACCCAAGTACTGTTCATCTGTGCCATTTTTGCAGAAGTGTGCCAGATGGTTTCTTGATGTGCCGGGGTCGACTCAATTCACACTTTGCTGCAACTTAAGGTTAGATTCATCCATATAATCAATGAAATAACCTTTAAACAATTTTGAATATATGTCATGGTAGTGCTACATACTCCAAACAATGAAAATTACTATTGTCCACTTAAGAGTATGTTTCACTTGAAACTTTGCCGAATTAGAATTTAGAATTTACTATCCCTTTCCTATCACAAATTTTATCTCATTAATAATCATTGAAATACATCTTAATCTCATTATACTAATGTATCGAGAGTGACAGACTTATTAATGATGTATCGAATTAACTTGTAACATACTCTTAATCATTGTATTAATCATCAAAATACCACTATCATCCTCAATCTTTTCCTTTTTGATGATTACAAAATATTGAGTATGGGCCTATTGATACTTATCTTAGAATTAGTTTTAGAAGGGCTCAAGTTGCTAAATTTTAGCTTTTCAAATTTGAGAGTGAAGTCTCCCCCTATTTCATCCAAATGTTTCCAATTTGACCTTTTGAATTACTCCCCCTTTCTTTTATATTTCATTAAAGATGAAACTTCAAAAATTTGAGATAAAGCATGAGTTTCAGATTATGTATCGAGGTGTGAAAGGTATGTGCCAAATTCTGAAATTCTATGTGCCAAATTCTGAAATTCGATTTAAATCTTAGACTTTAACATTTTCATTGTTACAAATTGCTCCCCCTTAAATGTATACCCTTTCCTATTATAATTTTCAACTTGTTTGTCAACTTATTTCTCTTTCCTTGCTTCTCCCCCTTTTTGTTATCATCAAATAGGTGCATGGGAATAGATAAGTAGACACAATAATTAACAAACATTTCAGTTTCATTGATCAAAATGGAACATTGTAGTACAATAATGCCAAAACAAAACAAATACAATGTTCCTCAATCAAAGTACAAAGTACATGATCAACACAAAATACATATGAGAACTAGATACATATCCTAGGCTCTAATCATAATGCTAATATCAGCCTAGGGGGTATCTAATGGCTGTGATCTAGTCCTCATCCTCCTAGCATAAGTGGCGAGGGGAGATCGAGCCTGATGGGACTGAGTCTGGCGTGGAGCTCGGTGAGCTGGATGACTCTGTGCCGAAATCTCTGACTCAGCTGCCTGGGGCACAGATGGTCCATGAACCTCTCTCTCTCTGTAGAGCTCCTATCTGCTCTCTAAGATCGCTAATCTCAGCAGTCATAATATCCAATCTGCTCGTCAGTCCATCAGTGATAGTCCTCGCCTGAGCTGACATAAGCTCAGTCATCCTACTCCAAAATTCATCTGTGTATCCTGCAGGAACAGATGACGAAGGTCCAGCCTCTGAAGGTGCTGTAGGATGATCCGTAGGCTCCTCATCCTCAGGGATGGGGTCTCCAATCTCTGGTGCATCACCCTGAATCCCAGCTCCTGCACGTACCCACTGCTCGTTCACCTTCTCATAACCCATGCGAATAGGGGATTGTGCAGTGTATGTGTCAGTGAATAGTAGATGCCTGGAGATCTCTCCCTCTACTGATATATCATGCTGTCGGAAGATCAGGGTGAGTATCATACCATAAGGCAGGGAGACTCTTGAATTACATATGACCTTTCTCATCTGCCTGAGTATCATAGCTGGGAGGTTCAGGGGAATGCCCTGAATAATGTGCTCCATGACGACCAGGTCTCGCTCAGAAATGAGATCAAATCTCCCGCTTTTCGAAAACAAAATCCGACCTATGAAGTTGTGCAACAACCTCATTTCAGCTGAAAGAGAGCTTGCTATTACATTTTCTGAATAATCAAAGTCTTCATTCTCAAGAATCAACTGCAAGGCTCTCAACTTATTTTCGGGCTTTTCTAGAGTTGCTCCTTCGCAGGGGAGATGAAGCAACTCACTCAAACTCTCTTCTGAAATCCTAACCCTTACCCCTCGGACTTCAGATATAAGCCCTCCCATTCCAGTTTTCAGGAAGGCATAGAACTCACGAACCAATCCTGGGTAGATCACCACATCTAGGGAGCAAAGATACTCCTATCCTTGCCTTTGGATCCATTCCCCCAAATGGAACCCTTCTTGATCCAAAAACTCGGAGTGGATCCTTCTCCCCGTGGTAACCGGTCTCCCCGCAAATTTCGCAAGTTGGACTGAAGGGGGGGGAGGAGGAGGCTCTACACGTGTCTCACCTTGTGGAGGCACTGTAGAAGGCTCTGTAGCAGCTCTATCCGCACGGGTGGTCCGTGAAACCCTCCCGGATCGCTTGGCTACGGCTCTCTTGGGTCCCATTTCTTCAAGATCTTGATCTAATCTACTGTTTGGAGATGATTGGAAGAGATTTGAGAGTGGGGAATAGGGTTTTCGGAAGAGGACAAAGAGAATACAGTGCCCTAGATAGCTCACGGGTCCCCCTTTTAACAGTGGGGTCCCGTCGTTGGGTCGACCCTAGATTTTTCTTGGGTCGACTCAACGTTGGGTCGACCCCATTCTGGGTTGGGTCGACCCTAGTTCAGAAATTTTTCTTTCTCTTCCTTTTCCCTTTTTAAAAATTTTTCTTTCTTCCAATTCTTACAAATTCTTACTGGGACAATGATACATGAGTTAGAAATCTATAGATGACTAGTTTGACTAATGTTTCATGGGTTTTTAGAAATGGGAGGAGAGTATCATGATACAGCTTTCTCCTTTTTATATCTCCTCAATCAAAATCTATCTTCACTCAAAGGTTTTGTGAATATGTCAGCTAATTGTTTCTCAGTACATATATGCTCAATACAAATGTTTCCATTTTGCACATGATCTCTAATAAAATGATATCTTATTTCAATGTGTTTGGCTTTAGAGTGCTGAACCGGATTTTTAGTAAGGTTGATGGCACTAGTATTATCACACTTTATAGGAATGTTATCTAGTTTAATTCCATAGTCCTCTAGTTGTTGCTTAAGCCATAATACTTAAGCACAGCAACTGCCGGCGGCTATATATTCGGCTTCAGCCGTTGACAGTGCTACTGAATTCTGCTTTTTGCTAAACCATGATACCAAATTATTTCCTAAAAATTGACATGTTCCACTAGTGCTCTTCCTATCTAATTTGCATCCAGCAAAATCTGCATCAGAGTAGGCAAGCAATTCTAGACAGGAGTCTCTTGAGTACCATAATCCTATGTTTCTAGTCCCTCTCAAATATCTAAGGATTCTTTTAACAGCACTTAAATGTGACTCCTTAGGATCTGATTGGTATCTAGCACATATTCCCACACTAAACACTATGTCTGGTCTACTAGCAGTAAGGTAGAGCAAGGATCCAATTAATCCTCTATAAAGCTTCATATCAATACTTTTTCCTTTCTCATCTTTGTCTAGCTTACTAGTGGGATTCATTGGGGTGCCTACTCCCTTGTGATTTTCATTCCCAAACTTCTTTAATATTTCCTTTGTATACTTAGTTTGATGAATTAAGATACCTTCTTTAGTTTGTTTGATTTGTAACCCGAGAAAGAAATTTAGTTCTCCCATTAAACTCATCTCGAATTCTCCTTGCATTAAATTAGCAAACTCTTTGCAAAGATTGTCATCTGTGGCACCAAAAATTATGTCATCTACATATATTTGTACCACTAGCAGATTTTTGTCTTCTCTTTTAAGAAAAAGTGTTTTGTCTACATTTCCTCTACTGAAATCATTATTCAGTAGAAATTTGCTTAGTCGATCATACCAAGCCCTAGGTGCTTGTTTTAGTCCATATAATGCCTTATGTAGTCTAAACACATGATTTGGCAATTCATGATTTTCAAAATCAGGAGGTTGCTCTACATATACCTCTTCCTCTATAAAACCGTTTAAGAAGGCACTTTTTACATCCATTTGATACAACTTGAAATCCATGAAACATGCAAAAGCTAGAAGTAACCTAATAGCCTCTAATCTAGCCACGGGAGCAAATGTTTCCTCAAAGTCTATCCCTTCTTCTTGATTGTATCCCTTAGCTACAAGTCTAGCTTTATTTCTTATAACTACCCCATTTTCATCTAATTTATTTCTAAAGACCCATTTTGTTCCAATTACAGAGTTATGCTTTGGTCTCTCAGTTAATGTCCATACATTACTTCTTTTGAATTGATTTAATTCTTCTTGCATAGCATTTATCCAATTGGTGTCTTTTTCAGCTTCTTCATAAGTCTTAGGTTCTAACTGTGAAACAAAAGCAAGATAATCATTTAAATTTCTGAGAGAGGATCGAGTTCTTACCCCTTGAGATGGATCACCAATGATTAAGTCTTTAGGATGTCCATATGCATACCTCCATTCCTTTGGCAAGTCTTGAGATTGTGGTGGCACGCGATCATTTTCCTTATCTTGATTTGGCACGTCATCAAGATTCAATTTTTCAAAGTTAATAATTCCTGCATCATCATCAAGGATATTTTCTTTCCTAGCAGACTCACTATCAGACTCATTAAATATGATATTAACTGACTCTTCGACTACAAGAGTTCTTTTATTAAACACTCTGTATGCCCTGCTAGATGTGGAGTATCCTAAGAAGATACCTTCATCTGACTTGGCATCAAATTTACTTAGATCCTCCTTGCCATTGTTTAAAATGAAACATCTACATCCAAATACTCTTAAGATATTTAGCGGTTGGTTTCTTATTCTTCCAAAGTTCATAAGGAGTTTTCTTGGTTATAGGTCGTATTAAAATCCGATTTAGAATATGGCAAGCAGTGCTTATAGCTTCAGCCCAAAAGTACTTTGGAAGATTTGACTCGCACAACATCGTGCGTGCCATTTCTGCCAAGGTCCTATTTTTTCTTTCAACAACCCCATTTTGTTGAGGCGTTCTAGGTGCTGAAAATTGATGTGAGATACCATTTTCATTACAAAATTCTTCAAAGTGTTGATTTTCAAATTCAGTTCCATGATCACTTCGAATTGCTATTAAAGTGAGCTTCTTTTCATTTATGATATTATTATAATATTTCAAGAATGCTGAAAATGCTTCATTCTTATGTGCCAAAAATGAAACCCATGTATATCTTGAAAAATCATCTACTATAACTAGTCCATACTTCTTCCCTCGTAGACTCGCAGTTCTAGTGGGTCCAAATAGATCTATATGTATGAGTTCAAAAGGCCTAGTTGTTGATACTATATTCTTTGATTTGAAGGATGATTTTGTTTGTTTTCCTAATGAGCATGGTCCACAAATTTTGTCCTTTTCAAAGATCAATTTTGGCACATCTTTTATTAATTCCTTCTTGACTAGTTTTGATATTAAATCCATACTAGCATGTCCTAGTCTACGATGCCAAAGCCAACTTGTTTCATTTTTCTTTTCTTCATTAGTAATTAAACATAATACATTTTTCTTGCCTAATTCATGAAGATCTACCATGTAAATATTTCTTTGCCTTTGTCCTATAAGTACAATGCTATTATCTTTAGGATTTGTGATTATGCATACTGATGCTTCAAATGTGACTTTAAACCCTTTATCACAAAATTGACTTATGCTAAGTAGGTTATGTTTCAAACCATTAACTAATAAGACATTTTCTATGAAGGTAGATGGAGTAATGAAAATTTTATCCTTTCCAATGATATACCCTTTTTCATTGTCTCCATAGGTTACTACTCCACCCTTCTTAGACTCCAAGGTGACAAATTGGTCTACGTCACCGGTCATATGTCTTGAACAGCCGCTATCTAGATACCATCGTTTATCCACCTTATTAGCTGCAAGACACCCCTGCAATCAAGATCAAGAATGAGCTTTAGGTACCCAAACTATGTTGGGTCCTTTAGGGTTAGTACTTGATGTTCCTTTTGGAACCCAAACTTTCTTGGATTTAAGCTTATAATTGTTACTCAATTTGTTGTAGCTAGACTTTCTATAGTTACATTCATATGCTTTATGTCCTAATTTATTGCAACAATGACAAGTTATGTTTTCATTTTTAGCTTTTACAAATATGCTCTTTAAGTATTTTTGTTTCCTATTTGTTTTATATCCTAATCCAGCTTTATCATATACAGCTTTTTGACTATCAAGAATCATATTTAATTTGGTTGAGCTAAGTGTAAACTTGTCTACTAAGGATTTATATTTTTCAGTATCTTCTTTTAACTTGACATTTTCAGCAATTAGATTCTTGGTTTCATTTGTGAGTCTCCTATTTAATGTTTCATAATTATTAGATAGTTTCAGCTTATCTTTGATAAGAGATTGATTTTCTTCTTTTAGAACTTTATTTTTATTGATCAGTTTTTTGTGTTCTTCCATGAGTTCTAAAAATGCATCATGTAATTCATCAACAGTAAAATCACATTCAAGTTCAGAATCTACCTCATCGTCATTGGCCATATGGCAGATTTGGGCCGTCTCTTGATGATCTTCCTCTTCCGAACTTGACTCCTCACTTTCACTCCATTCAGCCATGAAGTTCTTCTTCTTAAGTTTTCTTGCCATCCACTTTAATTCCGGGCAATCTATCTTAAAATGCCCGGGCTTGTTACACTCATAACAAATTGGTGTTTCCTTTTCTTTCTCTTTGTCCTTACCCTTTTCTTTGCTTGAGCTACCTTTGAAGAAGGGTTTCTTTTTATGAAATCTTTTCTTACCTCTAATAAATTTCTGAATTTTCTTCCAAGCATAGACATTCCTTCTTCATCAAGTTCATCATCATCATCAGATTCTTTCGATTCAATTTCTTGTTTTGGAGTGGTAGACTTTAGGGCAATGGTCTTTCTTCTCTTGACCTCATCTTCTGAATTTTGCCTCATGGTCAACTCATGGGTCATGAGTGATCCTAGAAGTTCCTCCAATTGCAGTGTATTGAGGTCCTTTGCTTCCTGAATTGCGGTTACCTTGGCCTCCCAAACTCTTGGTAGAGATCTGAGAATTTTTCGCACCAATTCAGAGTTAGTATAAGACTTTCTATAGTCTCTTTAGCCTATTTATGATTTCCGTGAAACGAGTAAACATTTCAGTTATGGACTCAGTGGATTCCATTTTAAACAACTCATACTTATGTACTAATATGTTTATCTTTGACTCCTTAACTTGATTAGTTCCTTCATGTGTGACCTCAAGTTTATCCCAAATTTCTTTTGCGGAGATGCATGTAGATATTCTATTGAATTCACTTACATCTAGTGAGCAGTAAAGTACATTTATTGCTTTAGCATTTAATTGTGCTAGTCTTCTATCATTCTCATTCCAATCCATTTCTGGTTTGAGAATGATAGTGCCCTCTATACTAATTGTGGGTGTGTGAGGTCCTCTAATTATAATATACCACAATTCATAGTCTAGAGCTTGAATGAATATTCTCATCCTAGCTTTTCAGTATGTGTAATTAGTGCCATTAAATAGAGGAGGTCTATTTGTGGATTGCCCCTCACTCATAGAACATCCCACTTGGGTTGTCATGATCTTTGTCTCTTGATTGTGAGATCAACAAATACTATATGAGAACCTTGCTCTGATACCACTTGTTGCCCAAGGTGACAAGCCAAGAGGGGGGGTGAATTGGTTTCTCTTAATTTTTACTATCTTACTTCTGTCAATTGATGAGTGAGTGAAATTAGAACAATGCACAATACAAACACACAAGAAGTATAGTGGTTCGGTGCTCTCCTAAGCACCTACGTCCACTCCCCAAGCGACCCCTTAGAAATTCACTATAATCCCGCGGATTACAGTTGGATTGTTTTTCGGGCTCACAATCCAAAAACCTTTACACTTTGGTTTTCTGGGATCACCAAGAACCTATGTTGGTTTTACGGGCTCACCAACAAACCTTCACAATTGGTTTTACGGGTTCACCAGTAAACCTACACCGTTGGTTTTGCGGGCTCACCAACAAACCTTTACAAGATGATTAATAAAAAGAAAGAATAATATTGAAGCTCCTAGATGAGCAAATATAACATATATAAGCTACAAAGAAGAGTTTAGAGAATAGTTATCGCTTGATGAGACTTCTCTCTTCTTTGTCAAGAATGCTTCACTCTTCAAGGATGGATGGAGCTCTTAATATCTCTTGGAATCTGCTCAACCACTTCCTTTTGACTCTTGAATGAAGCACTTGGATGAAGAAGATTAGGGCACTTGTCTTTCTTGTGTAAGCTTTGATATTTTGCAAAAGGATGTTTCCTCTGATGAATAGTGTCACTTTAAATAGTTTTCTTCATCCATTGGACAAGCCCCAATGGTTAGAATTCAAAAACTAGCCGTTACTCACTGTTGGGAGGTCTGAAAGTACTTCTGCAGAACTAGCCGTTATGCTTCTGCCCGTGCTTGGGTCGACTCAACTTTTACTGGGGTCGACCCAACTTTCACTTGGGTCGACTCAAGCATCATTGGGGTCGACCCTCTCAGAAACCACAGAACCTTGTATTTCAGCCTTCCTTCACTTGGGTCGACTCAACACTTTTTGGGTCGACTCAAGGTTCAGTTGGGTCGACTCAACTTCCACTTGGGTCGACCTTCTCAGGGTTTCCAGAGAACCTATTTTTGAATGTCATTGCCTTTGGGTCGACTCATGTTAACTTGGGGTCGACTCAAGTTTGGGTCGACTAAAGTTTCATTTGGGTCGACCCTCTCAGGGTTTCCAGAGAACTGTTTTCTTGAGGCTTGAGGATTGGGTCGACTCATCCTTTGCTTGGGTCGACCCAAGTACTGTTCATCCGTGCCATTTTTGCAGAAGTGTGCCAGATGGTTTTTTGATGTGCCGGGGTCGACTCAATCAATCTTGGGGTCGACTCAATCAATCTTGGGGTCGACTCAATCCACACTTTGCTGCAACTTAAGGTTAGATTCATCCATATAATCAATGAAATAACCTTTAAACAATTTTGAATATATGTCATGGTAGTGCTACATACTCCAAACAATGAAAATTACTATTGTCCACTTAAGAGTATGTTTCACTTGAAACTTTGCCGAATTAGAATTTAGAATTCACTATCCCTTTCCTATCACAAATTTTATCTCATTAATAATCATTGAAATACATCTTAATCTCATTATACTAATGTATCGAGAGTGACAGACTTATTAATGATCTATCGAATTAACTTGTAACATACTCTTAATCATTGTATTAATCATCAAAATACCACTATCATCCTCATATCAGATACCTGCAGATGCTTTAGGATGATGGCAATAAAGCCTTAATCCTAGAAAAATAAATTTTGGAGTTTCAGGTCGAGCTTGACTCCCAAACTCTACGACCCTCAGCGGCTAGCTGTTAACATAAGAAAGAATAAAGCATCTTTTTCTTAGGGATGATCATTTGCTGAACAATATGAGTGGAAGTTGAAAAGCTATTGATGGGTTTGTTAAAGAAAACATATAAATGGGTAGAAGCTGAGTTGTGAATATAATAATAGTGTATCTTTTGCGTATGATCTTTTTTCTCCAGGCCACCTAGCTCTTCTCTCACCTCAACTTTTTGGAGGTTCATCACCATGCTTGGGCTAGAATCATTCATGCATGCTTCCATCACATTCTAAGGCAGCAAAAAAGGGTAAGAAGTGGAACAAAGGTCAAAAGTTGGGCATTAGGTGTCTGAAAGGTTGGGTCTTTATCAAGATTTACTATAAGTTCAAGCGTCCAGTGTCAGTAACATATGTAACACTTCTACCAAGGTTTGTTGGACCGGTGTTGGGGCACATACCGGCTGGTGACCCATTCGGTACTACGGTCCGTATCATACCGTACCAAGGCATGCTGAACAGGAAGAGGGAGGGGGAGAGGGACGAGCGGGAGGAAGAGAGAGATGAAGAGGGAGGAGGAAGGGATAAGGGGAGGGAGGAAGAGAGAGAGGGAGGGGGGCTCACGGAAAGGGGGAAGAGGGAGGAGGAAGAGAGGAGGGGGGAGAGAGGGAGGGCGGCTCACAGAGAGGGGGAAGAGGAAGAGAGGGAGGGAGGTAGGGGGAGAGAGAAAGAGGGAGAGACAGGGGGCTTACCTAGGAGCGATTGGTGTCAGTTGGTGTTGAAGAGTGCGAGACAGGCATGAGCAAGACGAGCAAGAGTGAGAGAAAACGAGAGAGAGTCTTGACATGAGAGCGAGAATGAACGAGCAAACTAGAGCAAGATCACCTCATAAGTTGTTTCGAGGAATCGAACCGTCCCGTTTAGGGACCGTTCCGATAAGGTACACCCTAAATTGATCTATTTGGGATGGTTCAGCGGTTCTAGACTTTAGCTATCGTTGCCGAACCCCTCACTCATGGAATGCCGTACCGGCCGGTACGGGCCGGTACGTACCGGTCCGGTCCTAGACCGGTAACGGAACGGCAAAAAAACCGGTATTTTCCGGTTTTTTATCCGAACCGGCCGGTTCGGGCCCGTACCGGCCGGTTCGGGCCCGTACCGGCCGGTTCGGGCCCGTACCGGCCGGTTCGGGCCCGTACCGGTGCGAACCGGCCGGTTCGCACCGGTACGATTTTTTTTTTTTAGAACCACAGCGCCGCGCGCTGTGATTTTTGAAACCACCGCGTACCGTATCGGTACCGGCCGGTACGTACCGGACCGGACCGGTATCGGCCGGTACGTACCGGACCGGACCGGTACCGTACCGGTCCGGACGGCCACCGGTACGCCGACCGGTGCCGGTACGGCGGACCTTGCCCTCACTTGCTCGGACCACTTTTTTCTGCTCATCTCCATTAAAGAGAGTTGTCTAGACATCCCAGCCCTTTCCTTCTGGCAATGTCGACTTTGCACGGCAGCTTTATGGATGTGGTGAAAGAATCCTTGAATGAATATTGTCTTATCCTCTTTCATTTCATCTTTTTCAAAAAGCTGAAATGGAAGGCATTCTCTGGCCATGGAATAGGGAGGGGTTTTGGTGACTTGTTTCAGAACATCAGGCAAGCTGAGGATGAGGTTTTGAAATCTCAAGTTGGGCTAGAACTATCTTGTACTTCTAACAAAAAGACTGCCCTTAGCAAATCAGAACCTAGATAAAGCTTTTCTTCAATGAACCAAGTACTCCTCTATCTTCAGGCATAGCCAAATTTTGATGTTAGGATAGTCTCAGATTTCAAGTTATACCACAAAGTCCAAGCCAAAGCCCCTCTTCTAGAGACAACATACACCCACTTCCATCTCTTCTATGGTTGTCCTATCTTCAGCCTAGACAAAGCAGCAAGCTATTGGTAGAAAAAATGGAGGATGGGAGTTAGATTTTTTTTTCCATTTCTATTTTTAGCTCACAACTGGAACTTATAAAAAGTGGAGGATGGTTTCTATACCAAGGCAACTTTCAAGCCAGAGGAAATAAGCAGATCAGCATGAAAATTATAGAAGGATTCTAGTGGGGTCAAGAGGTGTAGGGAGGACCAGGCAACTTTCTAAGAAGAGGAGACTAAAATGAAGAGAAGTCAGATGGCTTTTGACATCAGAATGTCTCTAGTAATATTGCAGTATGGTCATCTTGATACTTTGTTTATCAGAAGTAGGATATTGTTATGTTGCATTTTCATCCAATTTAACACATATATACCTTCCTACGCCAAATGAGCTGATACTTTTGTTTCCATTTGAGGTGACTATGTTCATGTTGATTAACCATAAATTTAAGAAGGTGGAAGAGAATTTACTGTGTTAGGGCGAGGGAAGGAGCTTTAGAAATTAGAAGAGAGAGAGAGAGAGAGAGAGAGAGAGAGAGAGAGAGAACCTGCAAGGGGATTGAGATGCTGAAGCAAAGGAAAACAGATAAGGTGTCAGAGATCAATGTTGTGCAGTCGGGAAAAGGAGACTTTGAAGATCACCAGTCATATTAAATGAATAATCAGTTGCTAAAATTAGAGAAAAGAAGCATGCTGATGGTTGAAAGAGACTATAGAGCAACTGGATGTACCCAGTAAACCTTAAAGTAGGTCAAATTTCATCATTCGAGGAGAATGTGGTTGGATTCACACAGAACCGTGTAATCATCCTTATGATATAATTTGGTTATATGAGGTGATAGGAGAGGTAAATGTTTGTGACTTAGCAGTGAATGCTGAATATTATAGCTGACTAGTGTATAAAATTGTGAGTTCCAATTTAGTTTCCCCCTTCTGTAGGGTAGTAAAAAATTGCATCAATCAGTTTATTAAGTGCTAAGTATGCAGTATCATCAGTTTTGAAAGTGTTCACAAATGTAAGTCTTACAAATGCCCAATCATGCTAGGCCTGATCCTGGCATAAGCTTGGGTTTCTTATTGGTTGAGCCAACCTCAAAATAATGCAATACTCTTCTTATGCTTTGACGTACTAAGGTCCTCATACTCGAGCCTTGTCACAGATTTCTGTAGGATTGGTCCTCAGTTTGTTCATGCAAACTCAATCCATTGACATCCCTAAATACGGATTCACATTATGAACTGATTTTGTGTAGTTCATCGTAAAACTATGTTTACATGTTAGCACATCGTAGGTGTTGCATATTTACTACTATTTTTAGGAAGGTCATATTAGTCATGTGCCACTGCTGTATTGCCTCACCCACTCCATGTACTCCACAACATTGGTTAGAGAACTAGACATGGAGCACAGTGCGGTCTTGAGTGCCACGAGTCATATCTACTATGGGGGATTTTAACAGTAAGTGGTGCTGTTATGCATATTCATTGGGTGTTTATTGGCTGTAGTGGTCTGAGACTATCTACCCTCGTTCTTTGAATCTTGTATGAACGAAGTAGCAAAAGTCGTTTATTCAAAAAACTATCAGATGATGGCAAAGATCTGCAGATCTTCCCTAATATTGTGGTTGATCATACCGATACTCCTGGTCTCTAGTGAGTCAATAAAGTCCCTTCCTAGAAGTCACTATCCTTTAGGATATATTTTAGGAGACTCGAGGGATTTGGACCTATTAACCGCTCATGCCATGTTTTGTTCGATGTCCATGGTTGAATTTTGAATGAACCCAAGCAAAACATTTTCCAAAGAATACTTAAAGAAAGGTCACCATTTTTGGAGCATTAGATGCCATGTATTATGGAGATTCTCATTAAAAAAAGAGTTCTTTAAATTCTCATAAAAAATAAATTGAAAGCCAAGAAATTCCATAGGAAAGGTTTTAAGTGTCCCAAACAGAAACAAGACCTTTCGAGATGATGTATTGTTCATTATCAAAGAAATATATACAGATACGCATTAATATACAGTGACAAAAGTACTCACAAGAGGCACAAAGGTATGCACCTCTATTGCATTGCCCATAACTTGATGAGGCAGGATATATTGTGAGACACAACATGTAGATTGACACCTGAGCCCTTTGGCTTTACTTTACACATCTCCATATTGAAAAATTTGGAGCACTTTAAACCATAGGTCTTAGATGCATTATATTAGATTCTATTTATACAATTAGCGCAAGTCGTTTCAACCTTGAATTTCATATTGTTTAAGTAGTTAAAACATTTGTTTTTTATTGAAATCTCCCTACGCCAATGCCATCTTCCTGCACCGCCTAGCCTTCTTCCAAGTCAAGGGAATTTTGGACTATTGCTCCATGGTTGAATGAAACTGAGATACATTTAATATGGTAGGTCTGTCTTCTTCACCAACTAGTCTTGCAGTAATTATTGAAGATCAGCTAGCACAGGATGCAACAATTGCAGAATCATTGCAGAATGCATCTAGATCACCGTTCAGATCAATACAGGGCTCAAATCATAATATTGTAACTGATCGCTGTATTTTTGGACCTCATACAGCTTCTAGAAGTGTCATTGCAGCATATTGAAGCTTCAGATGTGATAACTAGTTAAAGTTTGGTCCAGTAGAAGATGTTACTAGCTATCCAAGTTTTTGAGGAGAGCTTTTAGAGATGTTTTAATGATGTTAAGCAATTTTTGGGAGTTCGAACTCATAATATTCTTTTAGTTGTTGTTTGGAAAGTTTTGGATGTAGTAGAGTTGCAAGTTGATTAGCAATTATTCTTGGAGTCAGACTATGTTGACTAAGTCCCTGTACATAATGGTTTAGATGATAGTCTATTTTGAACAAGGAAATATTGCTTCCATGTTGTCAGCTCTCTTTAAACTGGGGTACATTTGTGGTGACGAAATTTCAAGAATTGTTCAAGCTATTTTGATTTTAAAAAGGTCTTGGCTAGGTCTGGCTGCTTCCTTTTCTTTATCTATTCTATTATTTTGCTCTTTCTTTTATCTTCTTTACACCTTTTTCATTATTATATATTTCCATATTGCTGCAATGGGTTACATTCCTGATGTTTCTTAGTTTCTATTTTCATTATAGAGGCCATAACCCGATTAAATGAACTACTGCACCTTCCCTCCTTCCATTTGTTCTTTCTCATTAATTATTCATTGACTATGCTGCCTTTGTTTATGTTTCCTTAGAAACCAGCCATTGACACCTCCGATATACTTTCTATGGGCTTTTTGGAATCCTGTAAAAATTTAACATCTACTTTCCTAGACATCCTTACGAAGGTTTTAAATACTATGTGATAGGGTTGTCCTAGTTTTGATGTGGAATGGGATGTCTCGCATCCCATCATTTGTGTTTGTTGTCGTGGAGTCTCTTTCACACTACCTAACGGAACGGGCATGCTAGAACTTTTTGGCATGAGCCGGGTGGTAGGGATATGATGTGTGCACGGGTGTGCCAGTGGTGTTAGATCAGCCAGAAAGATGATGATCGAAAGGAGGATAGAGAATAGTATGTGTGCACGGGTGTGCCAGTGGTGTTAGATCAGCCAGAAAGATGATGATCGAAAGGAGGATAGAGAATAGTATGAGTCCAAGTGTCTTGACCTTTAAGGACTTTCACCACCGTCACACCACCATTTGAAAAAGATGGATCTGAATAAGGGATATGGTTGTAGCACTAGGTTGCATTAGTAGACATTTCTAAGTTACAGCTACTCCTAGGGTAGAAACTATTGGTAGATTAAGAGCTAGGATAAGATAAAATGCATTGATTTGGATTATCGAAGGATCCCTCATACAGAGTATAAATCTGTTATTTATAAATGTGTTATTTATATTAAAGTGTAACAACTGTTCACTTTGATACTTACTACTCACGTCTGGCCTTCATCTCTAGCAATTCTAGTAACTAATGCTAGTCATCCTCCCAGTCCACACATTCATCAGAGCAATCTAACCTTGTACCATATGTCAGACCGATAGTTACGCTTAGTTGAAACTCTTGTCACATCTTCATGGCCTACTTTTTTGTATGTATCTAGCCTTTGGTATGATTCCTTGGTCAACTCCCATATGGCATCCATTTGGGCTCAGCTCTTGAGATATTTCTGAAATCCATTGTATATGTTCTCACTCTACCATGCAGCTAACTTGGCACGTGTCTCCCACATGTCACTTTGAGCATGGATGTGGTGTAAACAATTCAGGACGGTGAATGTTTCATTCTTGTCCTGATCCATTTCCCAATTCGTACTATCCTGACACTTGAGATAGTGTCCCGTCCCATCACTTAGGATGGTGGGACACTCTGCTATCCCACTGGTATTTAGAACCTTGTTATAAATCCTCATATCCGATTTCCAGTTTCCGGAACCACATTGGATTTTTTTTCTTCCCTGTTTTCCATAACAGGACAGAAAGGTGATCAGATCTCTTCATTATGAATTTGGTATTTTTCAGAGGCCTCCAGATTCTTAAGATGGCGGTTTGTTTTAACTGGCCATGATGGCCAATATTCTGAGATTCATCTAGGAAACTTTTAAGAGCTTCTGTTCAGTTTTGGAAATGCAAACTTTCTTCTTTATTTGCATTCATATCATTAATTCAGCTATATCTATAAAATGTTAATGTAAAACAAGAGAGAATATAATGTTAAAGCTTTGTCACTTAAGGATGTAGTCCACTGCATTGTTAACACATTTTAGATGTTTATATTTAGTTAGACAGCTGGATAAATATATTGGCAGTATGGAGGCATTTCTTGTATTGTATTATTAATGGTTGATTTTCTTTTTTTGGTCTTTTCCCTTCCAGAATTCTTTTGACTATGCTACACTTGGGGCTTCCTCTAAAATTGGTGCCATTTTACTCACATACCCCTATCAGGCAAGCTTGTAATCCAAACTGTATCTTATGCTTTTACATCATTTTTTGTTGAATTAGCTTGAATAACATTAGGGGCTTCAGTTTGGCTGACTCTTATGTTACTTGATATGGTTGATGCCCATTACTTTCAAACACATTTTAAGTGACCATAGTGATTCTCTTTTCAGGTCATTCGGGCCCGATTACAGGTAACAGATGTTCCATTTTTCTCCTTATTAATTTATTTATGCTTGTTAATATTTGTGGTCTGAGAATAAATAGCCTCAGCTTTTTGAGAACAGATGGCAAATTGGTGCTCATCTCCTTGTATAGTTTTTACAGTTTTCTTTCTTTTTCTAGCGTCAACTGACAGTTTTATTTCTCTGCAGCAAAGACCTGGTAGTGATGGAATCCCGAAATTTAGGGACAGTTGGCACGTGGTAAGGGAAACTGCAAGGTAAGCAACACTTCCATTTAGCTTTTCAAAATTCAGTTTTTTCTTGCCATCACTGGTTGTACTAAATAGTTATAGGCACAAATTCTGTTTTTTCTCTCAATATCTGATTGTTTGAACTTTAGTATGAAGAGCATAACTAGCTTAGGGACTATATATAATTTTATCGAGAATGATCTATATATTCTTTAAACTAGTAATGTATTTGCGTATGTGTGAACAAAGAGAAGTAACTTTTCTGTATCTCAAGAGCATCCTTAGTAGACAGAATAAATGAGACTGAATAGTTGTAGAGAAAGTTGCAGCATGTGTATAATCTCCATCCGGATTGGTGTCCAAAGTTCAAGCACTCAAGGCATTACTATACCAAGCAAGGTTTATTGTACCAATCGGTACTGTACCATACCAGTACTGAAATGCTAAGTGGTACCATATCGTACTGACACTCGGTATGCCGAACCTTACCATACCATACCACGTACCGATACTGTAATAGGATAGTATCAGTATGGGTCCTGTACCGAAACAACGAACCTTGATACTAAGTTTTTCCTCGTTGTGCAAAAGAGCAAAGTGACCATTCTTATTCTTTCACCTAGTTTGACCCCTGTTACTAAGTGTTGCTTATTTCAATTTCCATTCCCTCATGCTTGTGATTATTATAATTTATGTATGATTAGGTAGCAAAATAAGCAGAACATAGTGGGGCATCTCTCATCATCCTCCAGCATTGGTAAATCTGATCAATGCACAGGGTGGTTGTGAATGGGTGGGATGGAAGTGATCCTGCTCAGTACATGGTCAGCTCCAGGCAATCGATTCAGTAAAAGACTTTAACACCATGGTTTGTAATGGGAGTAGTATGGAAAAAAGCTCACTAGCCCTATGCACATTGCTGCCGTTTGGTTAGAAAATTTTGGTCTTTTGTTCCCCCTGGTGGGGTTCCTCACTCAGGGAGCGATGACATTGACATGATGTTTCCAGTTTTTAGATGGTTTGTTCATTGTATATAGTTTATATTATGAATACATTCTTCTCAGTCATTGTCTGTTTACTCTGCTTTTCTCTATGTTTCTTCCTCTCTTTTGGCTTGCTGCTTTGGGTTTCTATCCATCCTTCCCAACCAGCCACCTTGGTGAGCAAACAACATTGTGGCTCTTCTGAATTGATGGTGGTCTATCTGATTGATGGTTCTTTTCTGGAGGAAAGATTTTAGTCCACTGGTCTATGCTGGCCTAGTGAAAGATTTTAGTCCACAATGGTCATGTATGAGCGATGAGTCAGTCAAAATTGTTGTTGAATAATATATTTATCAACTAGTCGAAATCTGCTGTCTCTTAGAATAGGATCTAGCAAAGCACTTCGAAGCTCAATGTGGGGCATTACTTCCAGTGAATATGAAAGGAAAAAAAAAACAATTGATTCTGTCACAATGGGCTTATGTGAACTTCAGATCTTATGCAAGTGATATTGTTGCCTCTATTACATTTTCTTTTTCCTCTTGTTTTCTTGATTAGCTTGCTAGTCTGTCTTGAATATTCCTATGAATTCTAATGCAGTGGATTTAAATAATGCCTTTTTAGTTGTTGTCAAACCAACCAGGGTTGAATTGAAAGTGTAATGTATTGCTTAATAACTTGTTCTGCACCATCTATTGCCTATGGAAAAATAAATTGATTAAAAATTTGCAAAACTTGTGTTTCAGGTTTGAAGGCATTCGCGGGTTTTACAGGGGCATCACATCGAACCTTTTGAAAAATATTCCAGCTGCTTCCATAACATTTGTTGTGTACGAAAATGTACTCAAACTACTTAGGATAGCCTAGGGACAGAATTGAGTTTTATTTATTAACTGTGTTTCTTTCTATAATGTGTTTTTCTTTCAATTGATATTTGCATCATTATAAATTGTATACGAGATATGGATAGGGAATTTTTTCTTGGTGATATTACTGACTACATCAAGAAAATCTCAGGTGTTTCAACTACTTCAGCCGTGTATATTTAGTTGTGCTAGTTTAGTTCAGGTGATATCCATATTCTGACCTGCCTTTCTTCGCCATTTGCTCTCACCATCCTAGAGTGGTGGGATTGGTTGTAGGGGTAAAAGTGTATCAGGTAATATCCATTCAGATCTATTTTCGTATCCAAATTTATCCAAATATATTGTGCATACGACTAATATCCATATTTGTATCTATATCTATCAAAGCTTCAGCTAATATCATAGAGGCATTGGGTGAGATCTAGATTTGAAGGCTAGGATTGCTGTGAGACCCTGGAACTGGGCTCGGTCCACTTGACCGGCCCAGCCCTAAGTTTTTGGCCTCACGTGCGTCGCACGTGAGAGGGCGTGGAGAAGGGGAGATCCGAAGAAGCTGGGAACACCTGGTTTTTTTTTAGGGCTTCTTCCTCCTCCCTTGAAGCCATCCGAAGCAAAGCCGCCACGTCTGGTTGGGGGTTCTTTTTCCTTGGGCTGCCGGCTGAGAGAGAGAGGGAGAGAGCTATTAAAATCGGGATAGCTTTGGCACGGGTGGTCTTCCTCTTCCTCCATTGTCGTCGGACCTTCGTCGGGGCCGAGGTAAGGGCTCCTAGCTTTCCTCTCCTCCTCTTTGATGCTTATCCATGATTTATAAAGGTTTTGAGCTGGCCAAATGTCGGGATTGGATTCAAAAAAAAAAAAGGGGAGCTCTATTTTGGCCCGAGATCTCTTGCTGCCCGCATTGTGCGCCGCCGCCAGCCGCCGGGGGTGGTCGCACTTGCCTCGCCACCCCTTGCCGCCGACGGGGCTGGCTACCGCGGCTGCCCCTGAGTCCGACCGAGAAGGAAGGAAGCGGGGGTTTGGGTCCCCTGTTTCGCCAAAGAAGAGGGAAGTCGGGAGAAGAGGGAAAGGGAAGAAGAAAAAGAAAAGAAAGAAAGAAAAAAGGTAGGGGGGTGGTTTATGGGTATAAACCCGAATCCGAACCGAACCCAGGGTGCTGAATACTTCTGCAGGGTCGGTCCTGGGAGAATATTAAAATTTAAGTTTTATATATATTGTGATGAATTTTTAAAAAAAATGATTTTTGGATATTAGGTTCTGCGAGGAATTTGTGAGATTAATTGGATTTGTTGTGGATTGCGTTCGATGTAAGTAATGAACTACCTTTTCTAGACTCTTCATTTATATAATATTATTTTTGCATCGAATAAATTGTTAATTGAATTTATATGTGAATTATGAATTTTACGAGATGGTGATTTGAATGAAAAATAGATATGTGAATTGAAATAATATTTTTCAGACTATTGTTATATTTACTATTCTTCGTATATGCATATTTAAATTGGATTATGATATATCTATTGTGTTACAAAAAGAATTTTGATGTGCATCTGATTTGGAACTCTCAGCCTGACTATGTTCTAGATCCTGCCAATTGGGGGTTATGCATTGGTAATTCTGGCCCCACCACAGGGTATAAGTGTGGTATTTTGGCCCACTTCGCAGGATATAAGTGCGGTATTCTGGCCCACTCCGTAGAGTATAAATGTGGTATTCTGGCCACTTTGCAGGGTATAAGTGCGGTTCTATTTCTGGCCTAGCCACAGGGTATAAGTGGTCGTAGTTAAAGGCTGTTGAGTTGAATGTGATTTGTTTTAAATCGGATTTATGATTATGTATATGGATATTTGAAAGATACGGATTTCAATAGATTTGTGTTTGAAAAGAAATTGATTATGTCATTATGCTGATTCATCGTAATTTGTATTTATATTTTATGTTATTATATGTGATGACCCAAAGATTGATTCATAGATTGATTTTGATGATCACAAAACCTTGAAGTATAGATACTAATGTTTATGTTGCAAGGAGAAAGATATTTATTTTGCAAGAAACATAGCAAGTTGGAAGAACACAAGAAGGCCTCCAAAGCTCTCAAGTTGGAAGAAAGCTACAATTTATTGGCCCAAGTTTAAAGTTCAAAGGATTCAAATTGGAGGAGTAAAATCAAAAGAAAAATTCAAAAGAACAGTATCTGAGTCGACTCCAGTGGAATTCGAGTCGACTCCGTAGAAGTATGAGTCGACTCCTAGGAGTCACAGGCAGAAAAGTCAGAGAGCAGTTTTCGGGTCTGAGATTCGAGTCGACTCCAGTGGAACGCGAGTCGACTCCGATGGTTGGTAGGTCGACTCCAAAGAAAGCAAGAGTCGACTCTCAGCGGAACACAAGGAAAAAGTCAGAGAACATGTTTGGGACTCTGAGATTCGAGTCGACTCCCGCATTGCACGAGTCGACTCCGAGACTCCGCGACCATCAACAGACAGAAAACCAAGTTACTGCCTCTGAGATCCGAGTCGACTCCCAGACAGCTCGAGTCGACTCCAAGGCAGCGCTACACCAAGATGGCAGAAGGCTGTGTTTCGCAAACTGAGAGCCGAGTCGACTCCAAGGAAGTTCGAGTCGACTCCAAGACTGGGCGAGCCAAAAGACAGAGGATCGGGAGTTCGGGCTCTGAGATTCGAGTCGACTCCTAGGACAGTCGAGTCGACTCGAGAGGACAAAATTCAAAATTGGATCCACGGACTTCAGTGGATGAGCCGACTCCGAAATTGCCAAGTCAGCTCCAGAAGTTGGCGAGTCGACTCCGGGTTAAGACGAGTCGACTCCCAGTCGAGGATGCACCATAATTCAAATTTGGAACAGTGGCCGAGTCGTCTCCAGTAAAGCACGAGTCGACTCCTGCAACAGGCGAGTCGACTCCTGATCGCGCGAGTCGACTCCGATCCCAACGGTAATATTGTCAGGAGGTGCAGACTGTGTCCAACGGCTCTATTTTTGTCTCTAACGGCTATATTCTTGTTTCCACGACATCTAAAGCTATAAAAACAAGAAGAGAGCTAGGGGAGAACACATGGAGGTGGGAGAAAACATTTAGGGAAGAGATTCCAAGGGAAATCTCCCATAAGCACAAAAGGGCCATCAAAAGTGAAATAGAGAGAAGAAGAGCATCCAAGTGTATCCCGAAGCTTCTTCTCCATCTGTGCGCTGCCTCGGTGATCCTCTACTTCAAGCAAAATCAGAAGAGGGTCAAGTAAAGAAGAAGCCGAGCTCCTTCATCTTCAAAACGCGATTAAGGGCTTCTCTTTACTCTATTTGTCTATATTGCTATATTTGCTTGTTTAAGAAGCTTTGATTTGTTTTAAACTTTGTTTTTAATATCTTGTAACTTGATTCAATCAAGGGATTGAATCAAGAGGTTAAGGTTTGTTGGTAAGCCAAAGAGAAAACCAACGGTGAGAGGTTTGTTGGTGAGCCTAGGTCAAAACCAACGGTGTAAGGGTTTGATTGTGAGCCCGGAAAAACAATCGGGGTTGGTTCTAGTCGGTGAGCCTGTGAAAACCGACCGAGTTCGTTGTGATCTCGCAAAACAACAAGTTGGGTTGTGAGCTTGTAAAACAACCGACTGTAATCTAAGGGATTATAGTGAAATTCCCAAGAGGTCTTGGGGAGTGGATGTAGGTGCTGGGGTGCACCGAACCACTATACATCTTTGTGTTTGTGATGCTTTATCTCTTGTATTTCATGCCTTCCATTCATGCTTGATTGTGTAATATCTCTAGATTTGTTTCTATAGAGTTATAAGTGATTTGCTTAGCTTCCACTCCATTCTTATCATACACATAGATTAAAATTGATCATACAACTATAAGTTAATTTTAGATCAATTGCACCCTAAAGCCATAGTATAATTGCGCTAGCTTAATCTTCCACTGCTTTACTTGTAATTGCCTAGAGCTTAAGTAAATAACATCTTATTATTCTGCTCCATTCTATTCAAAGTAAAAATTAGGGAACATAATTTTTAGAAAACCCAATTCACCCCCCCCTCTTGGGTTGTCACCTTGGGCAACAAGTGGTATCAGAGCAGGTGCTCAAATATTATTTGTAGTCTTAACCGACTAGAGCCAAAGATCATGACAACTCAAATAGATAGTTTTCTAGGAGAAGGACAATCAATTGATACACCTCCACTATTTAATGGCATAAACTATGCACATTGGAAAATACGCATGCGCATCTTTATTCAATCACAGAACTATTATTTATGGAAAATTATAATAAATGACCCTCACACAATCTCTCAAACTTTTTATGAAAAGGACTTAGCACAATTGAACGCTAATGCTATGAACATATTGAACTGTGCTATTCAAAAAACAAAGTTTAATGAAATTTCTGCATGCTTATCTGCTAAGGAGATCTGGGATACTTTAGAAAATATTTATGATAAATCTCAGATTAGCTCTCATGTGCTTCAATCATATACTAACTATGAGACTGCAGAAAAGGGTGTTGAATCTCCCTCAGTCGAGTCGACTCCAAGTATCTCAGAGTCGACCCTCAAGTTAACCGAGTCGACTCCAATAAGGTCCGAGTCGACTCCGAGGCAAATTAGCTTCCTAAAGACAAAGAAGAAGAGGAAGCAAGAAGAAAGGAAGAAAGCGATAAAAAGGAGGAAAGCTTTGAGCAAGAAAGAGTCAAGCAAGAAAATAAAAGTTAGGAGCAACAATGATGATATTAGCTCCAAGGAACGACAAGAGGTAACTAATTTTTGCTTTATGGCACAAGAAGATAAGGTAGAGTCTCAATCTACTTTTACATCAAATAATTTTCAAGAAGAATTTTCTTATGATGAACTTTTAAATGCTTTTCATGATCTGTATGGTGAATGTAGAAAATTAGCTGTGAAGAATAAAAATCTCAAGAAACTAAATTTGAAAATTTCAAAAGAAAGAAATTCTAATGATGAAATACAAGATAAACTAAATTCTGAAAATGAAATCTTAAGGTCAAATTCAGAACAATTGATCCAGAAAAATCAGAATTTAATTAAAGAAAATCAAAACTTAAGTAAAGAAATTAATCAATTAAAATCTTTTATTAACAAATTCACCGTAAGTTCAGAACGATTAAAAATGATGTTTGAAAGCCAATATGCTGCTTGTGATAAATCAAAACTTGGCTTGACCCCTTTACTTAACTATAAATCTCTAGAGAAAAAGGTTATCAATTCATCAAGCAAACCATTAAATAAGATAACTTATTTCAAAAATGAAAAGAACAGGCATAACAACTTTACCTATCGTTCTAACACAATTAAATCAAATGGTAAAGTTATTACTATCAAACAGATTTGGGTTCCAAAAGGAACCATATGTCCTAACTCTCAAGGACCCAAGCAAGCTTGGGTACCGAAAATGAAAATATGAGGACGTAGACATAAATGTGCCAAGATACCCATGGATCAAATAGATTCGTACAAATGGGTGTTCTAGACACATTGAAACTTAAAACATATTTATGAAAAGTAATTTTTTAAATAAACATAATAATTATAATAATAAGGAAATTAATAATCCTTGCATCTCATCATTACTTTTGTTCTAGTATTTGATTAAAGTATGAATTGCATGTGTTGATTAATTTTGGGATATAGAAAATACTTTTAAAAAAAAAAATATATATAATCAAATCACTTCATTCTTTACTCACTATTGGATAAGTTGCTAAATGATTAATTAATTTATTAAAAATAACTCTATGAACTCTCTATATGCTTGATTAAGAATTATTATCCACGGCATTATTTTTATTGACCATAAACATGAGAATGTGTACTTGGTATGTTTTTGAATATATGTATCAAAGAATCCTTTTTGGCATGAAAACTTACCTTATGCTAGTATGGACCTAATTTTAAAAAGACCTTGTCATCGGTTTACTTAGATTATCTACTTAAAGGTCAAAGTTTTGCTATGCATGCTAGCTAAGGAAACAAACAAAAATCATTTCTAAATCTAAAGATGTTGTTTCCATCTCCAAGTTTTTCAAAAGCTTACATTGGATTTATTCTTGGAAAATAAAACTGAAGTATTTTTCTGTATTTACTAAATCTTGTAAAAGTGTTTTAAATGATAAAGGCTTTCAAACTGTGAAGATAAAGAGTATCATGGCACAGTGTTGAAAACCAAAATCCTGATAAAGGTTATACAGAAAATAATATTAAATCCAATGATTTCAGCACCAAGGACACCATAAGTAAAATAGAGTTAATAGAATTCTTGAAGAAATGAAAAAGGACAATTATGTATGATAGTCATCTACTCAAATAATTTTTAAAAAAGACTATCATCACTGCTTGTCATACATATGATTTCTATTAAATCTATTGTTGATGAAAATTTTGATCTTCTGGAAAATGGACCATTGCATATCTTTCATATTTTTCAGTCGTACATGTTTGATATGCTCTTATGAAAATAATGCCAAATCTGATAAAGATATTTCTATTCTTGGATATCGTTCATCAAGCAATGCATATAGAGTATTCAATGAAAAGTTTTTAGGTGCAAAAATATCAAGGTATTTTATTCTTTATGAGACTAATGATTTATTATCAAGATACTAAAATTAAATTATGTATGTATATGGTTAATCTTTTACATATAACAATCTGAAAAACTTGTTAATAATTAGAACCAACTTGGATTTTTCAGATATGCTCTTAATGAAGAAAAAGTGATGACTATTAAAAGACTAAATCAAGAAAAGATGAAATAGATCTTGATAAGATTCTTGCATAATTAGAAGTAAAGATCATCATTTGCTTGCTCTATGAGCTTTATATTCTAACAAATGAGTGCGTAGAATGGACTCCTATATGCTTACTTAAAGAAGATGTATGTTAAATTACCACCATATTTGAAAACACTCATTATGAATATGTTAAAGCAATATATAATTTGGAACGGGCATCAAAAGAATGATACAAAAGCTTAAGCAACCTTTTTGATAGAAACAACCGTTTAAGATAAGTTGACTAAAACTTAGCTAACATATCTTAGTGATAATTATCTTAAGCAAATAAAATTTAAACTAAAATGATTTTGGAAAGAAGAAATTGATTTGACCTTGATAAATCTTTTCATTGCCTCACATGCTTGTCCTTGAACCATCTTAGTTAATGAAACTATCTCTTTAGTTCAAGTGATATGTGCTTGCTTATATTTAGGCAATCTCTTGAGTAAAGTGACTCAACAAGCAACTATTGTCATATCTTATATTGAGTCATCTAGTTAAAAAATATGTTGGATGAATGTTTTGTATCTTGAAGAAACTAATGACTCTCTTTCAAGAAAGAAAAGGAGTTTGTTAATGATGCAGGATCCTTGAGCAAGAAAATGAGAGATCTCAACTTGAAGGATATCCCCATGTAAGATACAACAAACATTCACATGCAAACAAGAGAGAGGACCTTCTTCAGCCAAAAGTTCATACATAAGAAATCTAGTAGGTATTTGACTGAAGAATGCAGAATGAAATGGTAATTCTAGATACTTCTCTCATAAATTAATTGAGCCAAGTCAATAACTTAAATCTTATTATGGCATGATTAAGGTCTTTAATTATTAATTTTTGATATCATGTCTATAATTGATTGACTTATACTTTTAGAGATTGTTTCATGGTTCGCCAAAACTAGAATATATCTTTGCATATGTCATAACCATGAAATACACAAGTTTATGCTTAAAATTTTGATCTAAAATAACTTGTGTGAAATTATAAATCCATGAGCATAATGAAAATGTTGTTTGCATGATACACATATATATGATACACAAGATTAATTCTTTATTCTGCTCTTTCGTGTAAATTACTTGAGAATAATAAAAAGAGAGAGAGATAAAGAAAAGAAAATGGATATTATTCAAGAGAAGTAAAATCCAAGTAGAGGCAAACACTCCAATCTTAAGGAAAAGCAAAACAAGCATAATATATTCAGCACATTTGGAAGAGATAAAATTCGTAATTAATTACACTTAAACAGGGAGGATTTGAAGTAAACATTTTAACCTTTCTATATTGCTCATCATAGGGATGGTGCCAATGGGGAGGCTAGTGGTAGTACCCGGCACTATTTGACCCAACTATTCGGTGTAGGGCATATTAGGGACGGCACAAGAGGGAGGCTAGTGGTAGTACCTCGTGCCCCTTCCCAACTCCACCGGATAGGGAGCAAATAGAATATAGAGCATAAGAAAGTAAAAATGAAAGACAAAGTTAATGAAAGTATATAAGAAGAATCAAGTCAATTTTTCTAATCACTTGAAAACACACTTTAAGGATGAAATCAGTGCAAAAGTATATTTAAATAGGGGGAGTTTATTTGAAAAATATTGATTTGGATCCTTGACATGCTTGCTCTTAATATTTTAATGCATGATTTAACACATGATATATTTTGCATATGGTATGATGTCTTGATTTATGGCTTCTCAATATTTTGTAATGCTACATACTTGGACAATTTGATTGAATGGTTGAGTTACTACATAACATCTTTTGTTTGGTTCTATTGAAAAGAAATTTCAGATTTGTCATTCATAATCATCTCTAAAATCTGAAAGTCGAATAAAATTGTAGAAAGGAGAAGAAAAGGATATCTCTATTTAGGCAAAATGAATTGAATTTGTTTTATCCTTCAACTTGCTAGACTTTGATATATAATGTGCTAACTCATACCAAAACTCAACATAAATACAAAGATTCTGAAGGTGCTTTAATGGTATTGAAATATGTATTTTTCAATCGTAATAATTTAAGATGAGCCACAATGTGGAAGATACATGTCTCAAATTATGACTTAGAAAGCCTCTATTGAAAATCCTATGCAATTCAGGATCTGATTTTGTATAAAAGTTTAAACTCCATATGATTACTAAATAAAATGTTAATATAAGAAAAACAGAATTTATTTTGATTGCCCCGATACGCATCCGAAACATATCATTTCTTATCTTCAAAGTATACTAGTATTGATCCAAATGATATGTCTTACGATGATCTTGATTGCAAGTAAATATTTATAAAATATATGACCTTATTTTAATATTTAAAAAATTTATTGAGCTTCATGTATACATAGCTGAAAAACTGTGATTAAGAAATTGAATTCTATAAATATACATACCTCAATGATCATCTATATATTTTTCTCTCCTACATTATTAAAGACCTCCATTAATAGAGTGAATGATCTTAAAGCTAGAAATATTTAACCTCACTCAAATGAGTCTAAAAGAAAGAAAATGTAAATGCTTTTGAAAGAAACTGAGCTTCAAATGAATCATTTTGATTAATATTTCAGTACATTTTCTCAAAGTTTAAGAGGAAGCATACCTTGTTCTTAAAGGATTAGAAAGAGTAATTGTTACAAATTTTGAATAATACTAGATTACTCTACATTCTCGATATCATAGAATTTCAGTGTTATTAACGTTTATCACTAAAATCTGAAATTCAACCAAAGAAAAGAATGATTAAAGAAGAATGCATCTTTTGAGGGGGAGCTTTAGATATTCAGTATCTTATCCTAAAGAAACTTTAATTTGATGCATACCTTGATTTTTATGGATTGATTTTGATGAACCTCCTTATGTTGAAAGACATGCTTTAATTACCTTGAGATGAGTTCTATAAAGGTTGTCTTATCTCAAACCTTGAGTCTTATGAAAATAAGCTGAAATATATTTTTGAGATTGACAATCTTATTGAACATTATCTACAAATTCTAAACTCTTAAATGGAATAATCAATTGAGGGGGAGGAAGAAAATTTTAGAAGGAGAGGTCTCACGGAACTTAATTGCATAAATCTATAACTAAAGGAGAGAAAGAATACTAAATGAAAAGTGATCCTAATACTCTCCAATATGTATCATCTGAAACTTAAATCTGAAAATCTTTATGATACACCTTGAGGCGTGTTATTTGGTTAGTATATCTTATGCATCACTCATGAACCAAATTACAAATCTTGAGAGCCTCTAATTTAATGAAACAGGGGGAGAACAATGTATTAAATTTTCTTGAGTATCTCTTAGAAAATCTATTTTGAACCTCACTAATGAGTCCTAATTGGCTTGCTCTTTAGAACTTCAATTTTTGCCAATTCATTATTTTATGTATCAAATTGTGCTTATTTTCTAAAGGAATAAAAGAAAGTCTTTAAAAGAACTCAAAGATGTATCAAAAATTGCATAAACTCATATTTTGGTATTTGTGCCCCAATGCTCTTATTATCATAAAAGAACTTTGAAGTCATTAAGAATTAATGATCCAACATGATGATATGTTTTTCCAAATATATAAGTTTTGATCTTTTACTCTGAAAATTAATTAAATTGCTCTCATGTTGATAAAATACTTAATAGATTGGGCAAAAGGTCTTAAATGAACAAGCTTTCATACTTAGTGAAGAGAGGTTAGATTTCCACTCATATTTTGATACTTCTTGAATTAACCTAAGGAAGATTCCACCTACACTTGATTAGAAAACTATCTGTGGTATCAAATTAGAAAACCTCTTGAATTCACACTCGATGTGTTCTGCTCTGATCTTTGTGCTTAATGTTTCACTATCTTTTTGATGTTGTCAAAAAGGGGGAGAAATATCTAAGTATATGCTATATACTCATAATGCTTTATTACTTTGAATTGAATACAAATCAGCTTAAAATTTAAATATGTTGATTGTGTTAAGCTGATTAAATCTAAAGCATTATCATGAAGTATGTTTTTAAATATATATGTTTTCTACTTCATGCAACTTAGCTATGTATTACTTCTAGAAATCAATATCTTTTATATTGCATATACTCCAAGTTTTGTCATCATCAAAAAGGGGGAGATTGATGACCCAAAGATTGATTCATAGATTGATTTTGATGATCACAAAACCTTGAAGTATAGATACTAATGTTTATGTTGCAAGGAGAAAGATATTTATTTTGCAAGAAACATAGCAAGTTGGAAGAACACAAGAAGGCCTCCAAAGCTCTCAAGTTGGAAGAAAGCTACAATTTATTGGCCCAAGTTTAAAGTTCAAAGGATTCAAATTGGAGGAGTAAAATCAAAAGAAAAATTCAAAAGAACAGTATCCGAGTCGACTCCAGTGGAATTCGAGTCGACTCCGGAGAAGTATGAGTCGACTCCTAGGAGTCACAGGCAGAAAAGTCAGAGAGCAGTTTTCGGGTCTGAGATTCGAGTCGACTCCAGTGGAACGCGAGTCGACTCCGATGGTTGGTAGGTCGACTCCAAAGAAAGCAAGAGTCGACTCTCAGCGGAACACAAGGAAAAAGTCAGAGAACATGTTTGGGACTCTGAGATTCGAGTCGACTCCCGCATTGCACGAGTCGACTCCGAGACTCCGCGACCATCAACAGACAGAAAACCAAGTTACTGCCTCTGAGATCCGAGTCGACTCCCAGACAGCTCGAGTCGACTCCAAGGCAGCGCTACACCAAGATGGCAGAAGGCTGTGTTTCGCAAACTGAGAGCCGAGTCGACTCCAAGGAAGTTCGAGTCGACTCCAAGACTGGGCGAGCCAAAAGACAGAGGATCGGGAGTTCGGGCTCTGAGATTCGAGTCGACTCCTAGGACAGTCGAGTCGACTCGAGAGGACAAAATTCAAAATTGGATCCACGGACTTCAGTGGATGAGCCGACTCCGAAATTGCCAAGTCAGCTCCAGAAGTTGGCGAGTCGACTCCGGGTTAAGACGAGTCGACTCCCAGTCGAGGATGCACCATAATTCAAATTTGGAACAGTGGCCGAGTCGTCTCCAGTAAAGCACGAGTCGACTCCTGCAACAGGCGAGTCGACTCCTGATCGCGCGAGTCGACTCCGATCCCAACGGTAATATTGTCAGGAGGTGCAGACTGTGTCCAACGGCTCTATTTTTGTCTCTAACGGCTATATTCTTGTTTCCACGAAATCTAAAGCTGTAAAAACAAGAAGAGAGCTAGGGGAGAACGCATGGAGGTGGGAGAAAACATTTAGGGAAGAGATTCCAAGGGAAATCTCCCATAAGCACAAAAGGGCCATCAAAAGTGAAATAGAGAGAAGAAGAGCATCCAAGTGTATCCCGAAGCTTCTTCTCCATCTGTGCGCTGCCTCGGTGATCCTCTACTTCAAGCAAAATCAGAAGAGGGTCAAGTAAAGAAGAAGCCGAGCTCCTTCATCTTCAAAACGCGATTAAGGGCTTCTCTTTACTCTATTTGTCTATATTGCTATATTTGCTTGTTTAAGAAGCTTTGATTTGTTTTAAACTTTGTTTTTAATATCTTGTAACTTGATTCAATCAAGGGATTGAATCAAGAGGTTAAGGTTTGTTGGTAAGCCAAAGGGAAAACCAACGGTGAGAGGTTTGTTGGTGAGCCTAGGTCAAAACCAACGGTGTAAGGGTTTGATTGTGAGCCCGGGAAAACAATCGGGGTTGGTTCTAGTCGGTGAGCCTGTGAAAACCGACCGAGTTCGTTGTGATCTCGCAAAACAACAAGTTGGGTTGTGAGCTTGTAAAACAACCGACTGTAATCTAAGGGATTATAGTGAAATTCCCAAGAGGTCTTGGGGAGTGGATGTAGGTGCTGGGGTGCACCGAACCACTATACATCTTTGTGTTTGTGATGCTTTATCTCTTGTATTTCATGCCTTCCATTCATGCTTGATTGTATAATATCTCTAGATTTGTTTCTATAGAGTTATAAGTGATTTGCTTAGCTTCCACTCCATTCTTATCATACACATAGATTAAAATTGATCATACAACTATAAGTTAATTTTAGATCAATTGCACCCTAAAGCCATAGTATAATTGCGCTAGCTTAATCTTCCACTGCTTTACTTGTAATTGCCTAGAGCTTAAGTAAATAACATCTTATTATTCCGCTCCATTCTATTCAAAGTAAAAATTAGGGAACATAATTTTTAGAAAACCCAATTCACCCCCCCTCTTGGGTTGTCACCTTGGGCAACAATATGAATTGTCTAGTTAAGTTATTTATTACTTACTGGGCTGTCTAGCTCATTATACGATTTCTTACCGTTTTTATAGATCCGAAGAATTAGCTCGATCTGGGGTTTTACAATATGGAAGAGCGACTAGAAGAATTATGGCACAAGTTATCTTAGATTATGGTTTATTTAAATTGATGTTTTATCTTAGACTATTGTTAGAAGTGTGAGACATTGCAAGGTTTTGTTAGTTAAAGAAATAAATTTTTGCATGTTAGTAGTTTCTGGTTTCGCTGCATATTTAAGAATTGTGAAACTTTATAACTTGAGTTAGTCATTGAAATAAAATTGCATTTTTATTTAGTTGAATTATTTTAGATATATATATATTTGAGATATTTGGTTAAGATGCCTTGCATGCTCGTGGGGAGAGTTTTCTATGGGTGTGCGGCGGTTAGCGCGACCCCGGCTCGCGATCTCGGGTCGGAGGCGTGACAATTGCTATAAACACTTGGAGGAGGTAATGGTTTTGATTGTCCTGCCCTCCAACGATGGACCCTCCAATGATGGATCATTGGACTTGGTGATGCTGCTCGCAAAGTTGTTCCTTTGCCGTAGATAAATCTCATCAGCTCACAACCAATTTGCATCGAGAAGCACCATCCCCATTTGGCACGCAGCGCTTGATTGAATGCACCAAAGCTCCTCCTTGAGTTTGCATACCACATTCCACTGAGCAGGTAGCTGAAGGCGTTGAAGGGGGGAAAGTGTGGTCAACGGGAAAGTAATGAGATGCCTCTTGTTTGGTTGGAGTTTTCAAAGGAGAGAGAAGGGAAAGTTGTATTCCCATGGGAATGTGATTCCCACATTTCATGGGAAAGTCTTTCCCATGAGAAACATGGGAAAGTTACTTTCCTATGAGGTGGGAATTACTCCATTTTTACTTTTTCCCAAAAAGTCCCTTCAGCATTAAAGAAGCATTAAAGAGGTATTAAAAAACTAATTTTTATTAAGGGCATAACAGGAATTATATATAACTTTCCTAGGAAAGTGGATGGCCAACCAAACATAAGCACCTTGGAAATTTGTCACTTTCCCATGGTCAACCAAACATGCCAAAAGTACTTTCCTAGGCATCCTCTTCCTAGGAATTTGTTTCCCAGGAATCATATTCCTGGGAAGGAAAATGCTTCCCGCGAACCAAACGAGCCCAAAGACTATCACAGAAAGGATTTTACGACCAGTCTTAACAGATCATCGCACTCACTTGACATGGAGGGGGGCTTCTCTTATTTTTCAGAACATCATAGGAAAATGAAAAACAAAAACCAAAAGAGGAAGATAACAAGTCCCATGCACGTAATCTTAATCTAGTGAGGCTAGCTATTCTACGGACGGGCATGCATGAAATCATTAATCGTTTGCCTGCAATACTATATTAGATAGTTCTATTTCTAATAAATAATTACCTTTATTTTCTTGAGAAATAGCAGCACTAATTCTTTTGATGAATTCTCCTCATTCTGTAAGGCCAGAGAGCTGATTGAGAGGAGGCATATAGCAAGAGCTAAATTTCACTGATAATTGGTGGGGCAAGCCTTAGGAGGAGAATCTCCTGCCTAGGTTCTTCCATCCATCGATCAATCTAAAAATCCCACAAATCTAGATCACGAGGAATGCTGGTTCCGCAGGCCATCCTTAATAACCAGATTCTTTTTCTTTTTTTCTTTTTTTTGGTACATCGGCGACTCACACACAGCGAATGTGAGTGTTGCCCATAAAGTCAGAAAGTAAAAGAGACTACAGGGGAGATGGGATAGAAGCCCGGTCTATCCAGATAAATTCACCTGAATGATGAGCCGCATAGAATTCCACCCAATCTGCTACACTATTGACCTCTCTATAAACATGAGTAGCCCGATAGAAGATGCATTCACATAACAGACAGCGAATATCGTGGAGCAGTCACATCCCCCCATCAGCACTCCTAGGACCCTGATCCCCTCAATCACCATAGCGGGATCTCCCTCAAGGATAATGCAGTTTGCTCCCAACACCCGTCTTATATAGGAAACTCTTTCCCATGCTACTCTAATCTCGGTACTGTTGACAGACTGATCGAAGATACGCCGACCTCCGGACGCTACTAATTTGGCCTGTTAATCTCTGATGACAAAGCCGGCGCCGCAACATCTACCCTCCTAGGCATTGCCGTCGATGTTTATCTTGAGGAAACCATGGTGTGGGGGCTCCCAGGAGACGAAAACACATCTGGACACTACACGAGCGAAATGAGAGCTCCAGATTTTTCTAGCCAACCCAAGGGACGACGACACAATGATATCAAGGACCTTTGCTGCATAAAGTAAAATCCTGTCTACCACAACTCTCGGATGCGTATCGCTGTTCTTGAAGACTCGGGCATTCCTATTTAACCAACAGTAATAAGCTAGATAAGCTGCTCTAATCTCCAACTCTAGTAAGCCAGGCTTCCGAGAGACTCGGCCAGAAAGGTCAAAAAGTCTTCGGTTGACGTCCATTTCCGGCGCAAACTGGAGTAGGTCGAGGTGCACTCTCATATCAAAACCGCCCTCTAACAACTAAAAAGGATATAGAAGATAGTCTCATCCACCTCCTGACAGGCCCAGCAGCCTGGGGCGATGCTCATCCTCCGCCGAGCCAGCCTGGATTCTTTTGATAGGAGTGTCAAACTCTTGGCAAAGTCAAGGTGAAAGATTTTAGCCAAAAAAAAAAGTCAAGGTGAAAGACATAAGTGGGTGGAAGTTATGAAAGGGGGAAGACTAGATTCGAACAATTGTAAATGCTCCAACGTCCTCAAACAGTGATGTTTTGGATGGGATAACTACAAACGTTGCAGGGAGAAATTATACCCTACATCACGTGGTGCATCATGCCAATCACCTTGCTCAATTCTATGGGCTGCATTCATTCTGTCGCTCGCTTCTTAGATCTGCTCACCTCATCTCGGTTTATGCTTAAGGTGCATCACTGACGTAGTGCATCTAATTTCTCCATTGCACGGGTGTTGAAATCCCCCGATGTGTTTGTGGTAGGTTATACTTGGTTGTCCAAATCTCATGCCCAAATGGGAGAGTCAGATATTTTTTTGAATTTTTTTATGGTGTAAGTTGAAAAGGTGGAATGACTTGTTAGAATGTATTTAATACTATAGTATAAATGTTGAAGAATTATTGCAGCCAAAATAAAATATAAATATAATATTCTTGTACATTATAATTTAATATACTCTATAAAACATCTTAATTATAATCTTATTATATATGAAAAATATTAGTAAAATATTATTAGAGCAAATGTAGATATTATAATAAGATTTTTTTAGTACATACAAGGCAAATTGCAAATATGGATATTATAATTAAATTTTTCTTATTAAGTAAATAAGAATTAAATGTAATTTACGCTTATTCAAGGTAATAACTACCAGCTTCTAGCCAAAAATTGGATTAGGATTCATACTATTATGGGGTAAATTTTTGGCTCCCCCTCTTCCAATTTTTTTTTTTCTGAACCTGCATTGCATATATTCAATTGACAATGTGTCAGTAATATCATACTAGTGCTCCGGCTGTGCACATTGTTTAACTAAAAGGAAGTTCGAATGGGAACCATGCTATAAAAGAAAGAAGAAAGTTCTAGATGCAGAGACTGGAGGCAAATAAAATGTGGAGATGCATGGGTCCCACATTTGCTTGCTATGTATTACTCCATATAATATATTTAGCATAAATTTTAAACTATATATTATATTATATTTAAAATAATTAATATTATAAAAATTAAAAGCAAGGGCATGATTCCAAACAGGCATACGAAATTAGCATGAAGGAATGGGCATCAGGTGATTCCAAACTAGATACGGAATATCAATTCAAACAAAGATAAGCATGAGATGGTTTTACCTAACGTAGCTAATTCTTCTAGCTCCATGCTCTGTTTGTGAATGATGTTCCGCTAGTATAAGACCCAATATAGGGTCTTAATAGCCAATCTTCCATGGATCAGAAGGTTAATAAGGACAAATACGGGCTATTTTTTTGCACTAGTTCATCATAGACCTAAGTTGATGTCAAAAAGAAGAAGAAAAAAAATGTAAGTCTTTTTGTCATGACCCAAAACTAAAAATATTAGAGGTCCTCAGCAAGGATCGCCGAACCGATGCTAGATGCTATATTAGTCAGCCATAATCGGTAATGTACCAACGCACGATACATGCTAGCATACTAGTTATTTGATCGGTGCGTCATTTTTTTTATTTTCATTTTTTGCATTTTTTGCTTTCCACTTATTATTTTGATGATTATAGTTGTTTAACTTATAATTTTGATATTATTTTGATATCGTTTTAGTCGTTAAACTATTTAAAAGTGAATATATATATATACACACACACAAGACAACAAATAGAGTAGATTTAATAGATTTAAAGTACAAAATACATACTAACATCAAAAATTTTGTGGAGTGTCATTGTCCCTCATAGTCATCGAGATTGAATCATAATTCGGGCTTGAAAGCATGCTTGAAGCTTCCAAGAAGATTGCCCCAGATCCTTGCATTCCATAATGTACGTTCTGTTGGATAGCCACCCTGATACTGATCCTCTATCTGATACTAAGCTAGCCAACCAAAGATCACGGCAATGAAATTTGACCCATAAGTTATCTGATATTGTGGAGAAATCTATCCACTCAAACATGATGCCTCAGACGAAGAATATCCATATGAGTCATAACCTAGCTATATAGAATAGGATCTAGTGTATGACTCAAAATCAAATAAGTCTAGAAATCCTACTCCACATGCAAGGTCACCTATAGCAACAGTATCATGTCCTGAATGACATCGAAGGGCCCATCTTGTATATGTAATGTATCCTTACAATCTCTACCAGGTTATACATTATGGTTTCTATCCTGTGTGGCATAATGAAATGAGATTTACTAGCGACTTGAAGACCCTGAGCTATGAGTTTATAATTTTGATGAGGCTATCGAGTGCAATATTATTGGTAGCAAAATAGGTAATTGTTGGTCTTAGTATCTCTGCATGCTAAGATCTGTCTGACATCACACATTAGAGTTAACCTTTAGGTGCCCTACTTGCTTTATTAGAAGGCTACTCACTTCGCTAACTCTTCATTATTATCTAGCATCTTACCATATATGTGTTAGATGTATGCCCTAGAAGCCAATCTGGCTGACACATTGTTAATTCTAGAACATAATTTTGTACTTGACTATTTATTATTGAATAAATAAAAGGCATCTTTTTCATTCATATTGTTTATGTGTCTATGAATCGTCCAAGAATTAATAAGATGATGACGCATATTCTTAAGAGTTAAGAATTTGAGCCATGCATCATTGGTGATTAATTTCTAAAATGCTCCTGATCAATGGATCATCACAAGGACGGTGATCGATCCGATGAGATCAGTGCACACATGCTTTCCTTGTGGATGGACGAGACTCGAGTCCACGGTGTGGCGACACTGAAGTAATAGTGCAGGTGCTTGTTAAAGAACAAGGGTACTGAGCGTGACCAAGACAAGAAGTCACTTGGATATCTATCCACTCGTTAGTGACTTGCTTGATGTTGCAGTAGTGTGACTGGTCCTTTGACCTGCGATGCTTCGGCTACTCACAATGAGGTTATTGTAGTTTGACTGCACGTATACATGGTCTCTAGACATATGGATTCATGCAGTGTAGATTGGCTGCAGTAGGTTCACTGTAGGAGTAGGGTATGCACCTATATGGAATCTATCGACCTTGGTAGATAAGGAGAGATCCTATGTGATTTATGAGACTGAGTTCGTAAGACCTCGGCCGGAGCAGTATGCATAGTGGAGAAAGAGTTTTCCACTCTCGAACTTAAGTCGAATAAATCTTGACATATGATAGACAATGGGGTTTGACGAGTTGTCCATGACCTCCGTCCTGTAGGAATCCACGATAGTAGGACTGTATCATACGATAACTGTACCTAGAGGTTCATCATTCCATTCTGCTGGGTAGCCACTAGATACTGCTAGGTGTCACTGGTGGATGGTGAGACTCACAGGGATTATCTCGGTGGTCGATAAATCCTAATGAGTAGAGTTGGAATCGTTCCAACCCATTGAAAGGAGTTTTTAATAATATTGTGATAGAGATCGCAATGTATCTCACTACCAGTCAGAATAGAACCTATGGGGTCACACACACTAGAGGTATTGACCGATCAGATGGTTGAAACGTGATTATGAATCACGAGTAATCAATTCGATTGATAATCAATTGAAGAAGGAACAATGGAAATTGATTAATTGGACTTAAAACAAGAATCCTACCTGGAGTAGGATTCCTGCAGTCCTAATTGGATTAGGACTGGGATTCCTACTTGGACTAGGACTAGGAGTCCTACTTAGAGTAGGATTCCTATAATCCTAATTAGATTAGGATTTTGAATTCAATTTGGATTCCTACCTAGAATAGGATTCCTAGAAGTCCTAATTGATTAGAACTTCGGATTCAAAGTCGAGTCCTAATTGGAATAAAACTAAAATTAAATAAGTCCTAATTGGATTAGGATTTCTTAAGTCCCAATTAATTATTAATCTAATGAATTAACATGACTCCTAATTGGGTTAGGATTGAAGAAGTTCAATTGAGTCATGGTTCATTCAAGTTCTAATGGGATTAGGACTAGCATTGATTAAACCCAAAATTGGTTCACCCTTGGTCTAAGCCTAACTAGATTAGGACCTAACCATGAGTGGCCTTCCTAATCCTCCTTAGAGGAGGATTAGGTTAACCTAGAAGGAGGGGCGTATGCCCCTCCTCCTTTTCCTCCTTGGTGCGGCAAAACAAGAGGGGCCGGCGCCCCTCTTGGAAGGTTGTCAAGGAGCTCCTAAAGTTAGGAGCTCCACTTCCTTTAAAAGGGGGTAAGGGGCGGCACACTAGGGCATTGAAGCCCTCTTCCTTCTCCAGCCGTGAGCCCCCTCTCCTCCTTTTGTTTCAGCCGAAAGCAAGGAGAAAGAAAAGAAGGCCTTGGCGGCCTCCTTCCTCCACCCTTCCTTCTTCCAACGCAGGGAAAAGAAAAAGGCTGCAAAGCTTGGTGATCTTCTTCCTTGGTTGTTCCATCTTCTTCCTTCTCCCAAGTACAATCAAGGGTTGATTCAAAGGGAAGACATCAGCCATCTAAAGTAGTCTCTGCAAGGGAGCTAGCACCCCGAGGAGACAAGGAAGCTTTGATCGGATCTCTACTTCGTGTGGATACCGGTAGAGGCCGGACACTTGTGCGGCTTCAAGCGAGCCTTCTTCCAAAACCACGATCATCAGTTTGCGGTGATCATCTACCCGCACAAGGTAAAGATCTAATCTTCATAATTGTTTTAAAAGTTTTTAATTCTAATCTATCTACGAACGGTTTTTAAATAACGTTCATGTGATGAACATCGATCCCGCTTATGCCTCTTCCACTGCCATCTGAAATTCTTTTAATTTTCTGCGGCATGGGCGGGTTTCCAACAATATGTCCTTCAACCTAAGAGGATCTACACCCTGACCAGCTTTCTAGATGGAGATGATAGAAGATCGATAGTATCTGTTGTTTGTTGCATTTGTAGAGATATGGCTGAAATGAGATCAAGATGCAATAGCTATCCATTTATCCTTTGTCTTATCCTTCAGCAGCATGGTATTATTATCTGTTGCTTGGAATCTTTATTGAAAAAGGCATACAGATCTACATCGAATGGTGGCCCCTAGTAGTATTTCTCTGGACTTGTTGTCTTTCTTACTACCAAAGGTCCAAACATAGAGGCTATTTGACTACTATCGCTGGTAGCACTGGCAACGAGGTCCTCTTGTAGCCTAGATCTACTTGGCTAGATGAATCGAAGCCTAACTTGTTCTATGAAGGCCTAAATTGAGCCATGTGCTTGGCAATCTCATCCTTTACCACTAGTCATTTAGACTATTCTAGATAGTGGCATGAGTCTGCACCTCCTCATCATCCAGATTGAATGCCTCATAGTCCTCTAGATATCTTGAGTGGAATGACAGTGGCTCTGCTACTTAGTGTTCGACCTCTGCCAGTTTCTCAACACTTCTTTGCTTGGTTGCCTTGAAATCAGTAAAGTGCTTCTTCATTAATTAGCAAACTTCCTGCAGGTATTTCTGAAAGGCAGACACATCGGGATAGCTATCAACTAGATGCTATTTCAGCTTGATCACCTCTTCCTCATTGAACTCTATAATGCACCACTTGTACCTCCAATGATGCTGACCCAAAAATATGAGCCCATAATTCCAACTAATGTTATGTACTAGCTCCTTCCTTCCAAAATTCATTCTTGTAAGTTTAACTGTAACAACCTAGGACCTCACCAAAAATGGCTAGCCAGAAGGTATTATTTAGGTTCCTGGATCCTATATAAGTACCCAAGATCTACCCACGAATAACCGATGTGGGACTAAACATACACCCATACGGGTCCTCACATACTCCCCTCGTTCAAGCCCTGATGTCCTCATCGGGCTAAGAGTTCAAATCCATTCAAATCTAATTACAAACACAACAATCGGCTTGTGGTCAATCCCAATAGATCCGTGCTGCAGTGTCCCTTAGTCCACATAGGTTATGGGCCAGGTCCACTCTGATACCATTTGTAACAACTCAGAATCTCATCCAAAAAGACTAGTCGGAAGGTCAGAAGTATTATCTCCTAGTTCACTGAATTTTTTGCTTTGATACCATTTGGTCAGAAGTATGATAATCCCTTTGATTTGGCAAGTTTCAATAACAAAAGATTTGATTTGATTCTGAATTTTTGGATATCACTGCACTATCTTAGATTTCCTACTTTTATGTCGTGCTAAGAAAATTCTTAACATCTTGAGACTAGAATTAATAGATCATCAATTTTGATCTTGGATCTGGAATATTTTGGTGTAGACCTTTTTCCTCCTAAATTTGAAGCTTACACTTCTTCAAATAATATCAACCCTCTATCTGATTGAAAGAAATTGATGTTATCAATCGACTTTGATAAATATTCTACCAAGAGTGGATTAGAGTCGTTTATGATCTAATATTGTAATAGATTGGTTAATCAAGAGCCATTGATAGGAAAACTAGATATTCTTATTCAAAAATTAAGACTTTGAATTTCATTTATGAGAGAGAGAAGTTTGATTTACAACATCTACAAATTATGTTTGGAGATGTTGGACCTTATTCTTCCTATAAGAACTAAAGATGAAGTTGTATTAATAAGTAGAATTATCGGAAACTTGAGGGTGAGATTAGAACTATGCCCAAGAAAGAAAAATTTTGTGGACGAAATTTACTTTTACGGGGGAGAATGTAATACCCAGGTGATGCAGGACGGAAGTACGGATTGAAATACAGAGAGAAAGAGGAGAGGAAGAGGGGAAGAAGAAGGGAAGAGGAGAAGAGGAGGAGGAAGAAGAAGACCAATTTTTCATTCATTAATTCATTAAAACCCTAAACATGAGGATGGACCCATATATATAGGGTCACAAAATAACAAATAAACCCCTACAAATAAAATAATTCCAAAAAGCTCCTAAAATGACAATATGCAAATAAACCCAAATGACAATATGCAAATAAACCCAATCAACTTAAAATAAATCAATCTAAAATAAAATCAGGCTGGCTGAATCGGCTGGAACCCGCTGAGCTGGCTGGATCCTGTGGCGACCGGCTGACCTGGCACTGGTGTCCGCACCAACTCTCCTCGGGTGGAAAGAAGTCGACCTCGACGAAAGCGGCTCGGTAAAGCCCCGGTAGTACTCCAACAAGTCCGGGTCAATCGGCGGTATCTCCTCGCGCTGGATCCAAGTGTAGCCGGACCTTGGTCGTCCTCGCCAACGAACCAGGAAATGTTGGATGCCTCCATCACTGGTAAAAACTATTTGCTCGGCTAAAATAGAATCAATATACTCTTTTTGTGCTCGATGGAGGGTAAAAGGAAACGAAGATGGCATGGAATCAATAATAGGATAAACATCAGGCGCAGGAGAGTGTGCAGCAAAAGAGTCATCAGGGATTGCAACCAAATCTTTAATATTAATAGTAAGGCTATGACCGAAATCAAATGGAAAGTCAATGGCATAGGCGTCAGTGCCATCCTTGTGCAACACCCTGAATGGTCCAATACTAAGAGACTGCAATTCCTTAAGATGGATCATTACGTAACCCCAAGTTTGAAATTCTTTAGCACGGAAATCAGCTTGCATCGTATACTGAGCAGTACATGCATGAATGCCTTTATGGATTTCCTGATACAATTTATGAATGTGTTGTGTAAATGCATATGCAGGCTCAGAAATCCTAACATCAGTTTCGATGGGTTGTGCGGGGGCATAACCAACTACACTCATGGTAGACTGGTCAAACTCGTTATCTGACTGTGCAAGCGAGCTAGGTGGAGTGTGGGTGCATCCTAGGGTTTCAGGTTTGTTATCACACTCTTCCTCAATGTCCTGAATGTCATCGAGGTTTGGTTCATAGATTTGCTCCTCTAAGTCATCTATGTCACCTCCCTGCTCTTGCTGAGCAATAACGAAAAATTTGTTCGCACATTGGGAGGTAACGTGACCAAAACCTTGGCATTTGTAACACCGAATTTTGGAATGTGGTTTGGGAGGCTCACCAAGCATTCCCTTGCCATTAGTGTCTCGGCCTGTGACATGGGCAATAGGAGGGGGCCTATGAATAGTGGACCCTACAGAAGGTTTGGACCCTAAGGAATTAAGGCCGGTGGGAGTGCTCCGTGTGTCAGGGCGCCTTACAAATGTGGACTTAGTGTTCCATCGGTTTAGGAGATCGTCTTGGTAGTTAAGGGGCAGGTATTTTTCTTTAAGTCTCTCTTTCATCTCTACCCAATCAGTTATTTCATGTTGATGTCTCCTAGCTAATAGTTGTTCAGTGTTTTGCCAAAACAGCTTAGCTCGACCAAGGAGTTTCATTCTAGCGAATCGAACTTTTTTGTTCTCAGACAGATTGTACCACTCAAAGAAGTGGTCCATTTCGTGTAACCAATCGGAGAAGACTTTCGGGTCAAGACGACCGTCAAAAGTGGGGGCTTCCACCCTAATGCCTCTCATTACGTCTTCATCAGGGTCACGAAGAGCTCTGGGTTCTACGTTATGTCGGTAACCTCTATTCATATTAGGAAAGGGACCTGGTCCTCTAGGGCGAGGGTAGGCATAATGGTGACCTGGAACATGCCTATTATCAAAGTTGTTTGCTTGGACTTGGGCATTGGTATTTTGGACTTGAGCATTAGTCTTTTGGACTTGGGCATTAGTGTTTTGGACTTGAGCATTAGTGTCTTGGATAGCTTTTAATAGGGCTTCGATTTTGGAATCCATGCCTAATTGGGACTCAGGATGAGATGCCTCACGACCACTACGTAGATGCATAAAATGAATGTCAAAATGTATGATCCGACCAACTATAAATGTTCCTAAGTAGACCTAATGCATGAAATGAATTCAAAATTGCAAAGTAGATACTCAATATAATCGGAAGCTAACTCAAGCAATTGAAATTGGCTTTGAATTACGTAACAAATTCAGATAAGTAGTTGCAGTCAAATAGTACTAGTTTTCAGTGTGTTGCAGGATTGCACAGAGCCTCAAAGAACTTCCAAAGATTAGGTAGCCCTACAATTAATAACAAAGACAGGCCACTACTAGGGTTTTGGGGTTGTTTGGAGTGGATGTGTTGAATTTTAGGAAGCAATATCAATAGAGCACATAAGAGTTAATTAATTCTAAATTTAGACAAACAAATAAAATTTGCAGTAAGGAAGAAACCTGACCTGGGTTGGGGCGACGATCAGATGCAAATAGCGCAAATCGGGTCTGAGCACAGCAACTCGGTGGGTCTGATCTCTGCAACTTATGGGCCTGATCAATTCTGGTTGGTGGGCTTGCGCAAGAAAGGGCCTGTTGAAATTGGGCCCAAAAGGCCTGCGGGTTAGGGGCCCGCAGCAGAGAAAGCAGGGTGGGCGGGCCGGAGTGAGGGTGGGCTTTGAGAGGGGTGTGCGGGTGGTTTGGGCCCGATGGAGGTGGTCGGAGCAACTGATGGCAGGGACGGTGGAGCGGTCTGTGGTGATGGCTGTCAGAACCGGCAGTGGTGGTGCAGCAGTCGACGGCGGCGACGGCAACGCGGCGGCGCGGCGGTGAGAGCAACCCGGCGGCGCGGCAGTGCGGCAGCAGGCGGCGGCGCGGCGGCGACTAACAGCGGCGAGCGGCGGCAACGCGGCGGCGCGGTGGTGAGAGCAACCCGGCGGCGCGGCAGTGCGGCAGCAACTAGCAGGCGGCGGCGCGGCGGCGACTAACAGCGGCGAGCGGCGGCACGGAAGAGCGGGGGCGGCGCGCGGCGCGGTGGTGCACGCAGCAGAGATAGCAGCGGCTGTGGAAACGGGCGGGAGCGCAGATAGCAGTGGACGGCAGAGTGGGTGGCGGAGGAGGTGGGCGTAAGTGGTGACGGCTGAGAAGGAGCGGCGGGGATGGCAGAAACGGTGGTCAGAAAACCCAAGAAGAAATCGGGAAAATAAGGAAAGGGGAAAGGGAAGAGCACGTGCGTGACTTACGCGTCACGTGCAGCTTCTTTTCTCTTTTTTTTTTTTTTCTTTTTTTTTTTTTTTTTGAATCAAGTCGGGTTGCCGGGTTATCGGGTTAACAGACCCAACCCACTAGGACAGTCTGACCCGCAATTTTTTTTTTTTTTTTTTTTTTTGAAATGACTCGGGTTAATGGATATCGGGTTAACGGGTCGAAACCTTACCCGCACTGTGGATCTTCTTCCACCTTCGACGAATCCGACGGTCGCGTTCGACGAATCCGAAGGTCGCGCCTGATTTCGCGGCGGTGGTTGCGGGGAGGCGTTGCGCCGGTGGAGCGGGGTGCTGGTGCGGCAGTGAACGGGGCGGTGGCGTCCTTCACTTGGATCCGGCCACGGTCGGCGGCAGCAAGATGTTGCCGAAACCTCCGGGGAAGCACGGTAGTGTCCGATGGCAAATCGACAGCGCGGGGAAGCGACGGCGGCGATGGCTGTAACACGACGACGGCTGGAGAGGAACACGAAGCAGAGGCTGGATTATTCGCCTCTCGAGCCGCCGTGGGGATAACCAACAGTGGGGCTTCCCCTTTTCGTGCGGGAACCGAGAGAAAAGGAAGGAGAAGGAAGGGAGACCACGGCGGAGGCGGCGGCGGTGGGGGGGCGAAGGCAGTGACGGTGTCTTGCAAAGGAGGCCGGTGGAATGGGGCTGGGTAGGAGGCGACCGACGGGAGGGCTTTGCCCCCTTTCTCTTCACGGGGAGTGAGACGATGGAGAGAGAAGAAAACAAGGAAGAAAGGGAACGACCTTTCTTCTTCGGAATGCGTGCCGTGCTGCGTTCCTCCGTGCGTTCTGGTGTTTGCGGTGCAAATACTCCAGCAAAGTGCAGATGAGGGAAAGGCCGAAAAGGAATCGGCGGAGGTCCGTCCATAAACTGGATCCCTTGACTTCAGCAACAAAGGTAAAGTCAGCCCTGCTCTGATACCAAAGCTGATGCAGGACGGAAGTACGGATTGAAATACAGAGAGAAAGAGGAGAGGAAGAGGGGAAGAAGAAGGGAAGAGGAGAAGAGGAGGAGGAAGAAGAAGACCAATTTTTCATTCATTAATTCATTAAAACCCTAAACATGAGGATGGACCCATATATATAGGGTCACAAAATAACAAATAAACCCCTACAAATAAAATAATTCCAAAAAGCTCCTAAAATGACAATATGCAAATAAACCCAAATGACAATATGCAAATAAACCCAATCAACATAAAATAAATCAATCTAAAATAAAATCAGGCTGGCTGAATCGGCTGGAACCCGCTGAGCTGGCTGGATCCTGTGGCGACCGGCTGACCTGGCACTGGTGTCCGCACCACCAGGCCTTTTAAAGCCTGAATTCGAACTGGGTTAGGTCCATTGACCGGTCTAGATGTCTGCTTTGGCCCAGTCTGCTTCAGCCCAAACAAGAAAAAAAAGAAGAAATTGGCACGTGCTGTGCACGGGCCTGGAAGAAGAAGACTCCCGATTGAGTCTTCTTCCTCCTTGAGTTGGTTGGACGGAATCTGACTCCAAGTTGAATTCCGAACGCGGCCAAGCTCTATAAGTGCTCTTCCCCACCCTCCCCATCCTCTCCCACTGAAGAACCAGCCCCAACTGGAGGTTAACCTTCGGCTTTTTCTCCGTTTCCTTCCACGATCGTCGATCGTTATCGACACCATTTTTGTGGCCAAGCGCTGCAGGAAGCCAGGTGAGAGCCAAATCCCTTGATTGATCCCTCCTCCGCTTCTTTTTGAGTTCATGGATAAAGGATTCCGGCCGGTGATCCCCGAATTTTTGGTGGGAGACGGGCGATGCCCTATTTTCTCTGTTGTTGCCCAGAGGTGCAGCCCAAGAGGGGGGGTGAAATAGGTCTTTTAAAAAATAATAGCGTGAAGTGAATGAGTTACAGTTATCCTCTAGTAACTTGTAAATTCAGCAGCGGAAATAAGGTTGCACAATTAAAGTGGTGAATAAGATGAGGAAAGCAGTCAGAAATATGCAGTGGAAGAAAAGAGATAAACCACACACACAAACATCAGAATTTATAGTGGTTCGGTGCACTCCCAGCACCTACATCCACTCCCTAAGTCTAGCTTGAGATTTCACTATAACCCAACAGATTACAGCCTGATTGTTTTCCGGGCTCACAATCAAAAATCCAGTTGGTTTTCCCAGGAAACCAACCGAAAATCTATCACCGTTTGTTTTTCAGGCTCACAAACAACCCAGTTGGTTTTCAGACAAACCAACCAAAAATTTTATACCGTTTGTTTTTCCGGGCTCACAAACAACCCAGTTGGTTTTCCGACAAACCAACCAAAAACTTTTTCTCTTGCTGAATACTCCCGATTCAATAACTTACAATCAAGGCTTGGAAAAGCCTTTACAAGTTTCAAATGAATGAAACTATTACAGCAACAGTTAATCCAAATAAATGAATGTTGTAATCAGAAAACTTAAAGCTTCAGAGTATATAGATGTTTCAATAAAAATAAAAGCTGAAGCCGATGAAGAGGTTGGCTGTGGAAGAGTGTCCCAATGTTCGAACACCAGCTCTTCTTAATGTGATGAGAAGCTTCGACTGATTTTCTCACAGGAAAAAGTTTCAGATGAATACCGGTGAGGATGATGAACTGTTTAGCTTTTTCTTCTTCTTTCTTTTGTGAAAACTTTTCTTTCTTTGACAGAATATTTCTCTCTTTTTCTTGTTGTTTTCCTTCTAAGGTTCCCTTGAATTTATAGACGAGTTTTTCAGCGGGTTTCAATTACTTTCTTTCCGTTCTAATGGAAATCTTTTATGTTACAGAAGAAGACAAAAGTTGTTGCAAGCTTTCCATTGTGGTCCCAGCAGTACAGGGGTCGACTCATGTAACTCAAGGATCGACTCATTTTATCCTGGATCGGCACTTCAAGATGTTGAGACGGCTCTTGCTGTGATAACTTTAAAGGGTCGACTCTTTAACCTTAACGGTCGACTCATCTTCTTCAGAAGTCGCCTCTTTTAAATACAAGGGTCGACTCATCTTCTTCAGGAGTCGCCTCTCTAAATGCAAGGGTCGACTCATCCAATAATTTTTCTGTATGACGCTGAGACTGAACTGGGATCGACTCTTCAAACACAAGGGTCGACTCTTCAATTTTGGGGATTTACTCATTTGGAATAAGGATCGACTCTTCAAACTTTGTCTCAGGCGGTAAAAGCTCTATGTTTAATTTTAACTACACATGGGTCGACTCATGTTTTGCGGGGGTCGACTCATTGACTATGCCACTTAAAGAAAACATGCTAGAGACAACTCAAACTTGTTCTTTTTTCTTAGGGATCGCCTCAAGTTTTTAAAACAGAAAATTTTAGACTCCATCTTTGATCTCCATGGATTAGATTAGGATCATTTTTCTTTTAGAACATATCCAACGAAGTGTTTGTGAAGAACTTATGATTTTGCAGTGCTTCATTTCTTTTGATTTTTCTTGACTTATAAAACTTCACAATTAAGCCAACATCATTAGTACACAACATTATCTCAAGTGTTTTGTAATCATCAAAATTCATCCTTTAGGGTTGACAATCTCTCCTTTTTTGATGATGATAAAACCATTGAGTCTAAAAGAATTTTGTAATAAATTTCAGAGCAATTATAAGAATTTTGTAATGAAGTTCAGAGCAAATATAACATTCAGAGATCTATGCATAATTTCAACAAGTAGAGAAAAAAAAATTTCTCTATCAGTTACAAACATTTAAATTATGCAATTATGCTGAGTTCTTTTTCTTCTTCTTTTCTTAAGAATTTTTCTTGGTAGTGCAGTACCATTATCATATATACATTACCATTTAAATCTCTCCCTATATATTACCATTAGTGTAGAGATTGGAATTCTTCACATTTCTTAGATTGGAATTCTTTTCTCATTTCTCTCCCTTTTTATCATCAACAAAAGGAAGGAAAAGAATAATAATTTTAATTTTCCTCTTTTTTGAGCTTAATCATTAAGGATTAATTATTAGTTGTGTTAAGAAGAGAGGGTATCAGACTCAATATGTTTTTTAATGTATCAGAGCAACATATATTTAAGAAAACATATAATTCAAAAAAGGTAAGTATTCATTGCAATTGATAAATGAAGTACACTTAATAAATCAAAAAGATACAATTGGTATCAATTGGTATCAGTCAGCATACAAGTGTGCCAAAAAGATATGAAACATAGCTCAGTACAAAGTTATGTTTTGAAAACATGGGGTTCATTCTAAGTTCAATCTAGGTTCAGTCTAGGTTTAAGATTTTGAAGATGAAGGTCCATATTGATCTTCCTTTTGCTCCTCCATCAGCTTATCAATCTTGCTATTTAGTGCAGAGATAGAGCCAGTAAGCTGTGTGTGTTCTTCTTTCAGTTCTTGTATAGAGCCTTGAATAAAATTTTCTTGTTCTTTCAAGTGTTTTTCAATTTTAGTAATTCTTCTCTGTTGACTAGCTGCCAGTTGCCTCAATCCTTGTAGTTCAGTTTTTACTTCTTTTACCAAGTCAGTGAGATCAATAACTTTCCAGCAGACTCCAGAATTGAACAGTGCTTTAATGATGTTATCTCCAATAAATTTTAACTGCCACTTCTCAAGTCTTAGTGGAGGATCTGATGGTCTTTGAATTGGCGAAGGTTGACTGACTGGAGGCTCTTTTGGAGGTGCTTGAGTAGGGATTCTTTTGCCTTTAAGTGGTGTTGGAGTGTCTTGACCACTTTCATCCTGATTTTCTTTCCCTTCATGAATCCATTTGCCCTCAGTTTTGATAAATCCCATTCTCTTCAGTAATTTGTCATTGTAGACATCTGAGTACAGTAATTCCTTCTTGGTCTTTCCTTCTAGATTCAAATTGAAGTAAGTGAAGACTAATGTCAGAACCATACCATAGAGAAGTGAAGCTTATTTTCTCTGTCCTTGAGCTTCCATGTATCTAATCATCAAGCAGGGTAGGTTCAGTGGTAGTCCTTGAATAACATGATGCATTACTAGTATGTCTCTCTCTGAGACATGATCAAATTTTCCTATCTTTGGGAATAGCATCTTGTTAATCATATGATGCAGCAGACGCATCTCGGCATTCAGTTGATTGGCACTGACTTCAGTCCAATCTTCTGTGACTTTTCTATTCAGAATGGTGCTTATCCCTTCGTTCCTATTCTCTAAATGATCTCCATTCTCTCCATCATTTGGAATCCGAAGAGCATCTCTGAGAATCTCTTCTGTAATCAAGATAAGAATATCTTTAACCTTGGACGAGATCTGACTTTGTCCAAATCTGGCATTGTTGTAGAACTCGCGTACCAAGTCTGGATAGGTTGGCACATTCAGTGAACACAGATATTTCCAACCCATCTCCTTTAGATTTTGCCCTAATGGGAAATTCTTCTTCTCCAAAAACTCGAAATCCACTCTTTTTCCGGTGGAGACATTTTGTATGGAGAGGGGACCTTGCTTTGAAACCAAGGACGGAGGTGACAGAGGGGCCGAAACGGGTTGAGGTGGCGGCGTTTCTTGTCTTTGTGGATTAATGGCTTGCTCTGCCCTAGCCTTCGTTCTCCTCTCAGTTTGTAGAGTGGTATTCTTTCTCTTTGGTCCGGATGTAAGTTGCTTTCTTCTCACCATTGGAAGATCAATCGGGATCTCGAAAAGGTTTTCTAGGATTTTGGAGGATTTTTTTTTTGTTTGAAAGAGTGTTTGAAGACTGAAAACGCTCTAAGGGGTATGAAACATTTCAGGTTCAACATTTTAGGGAGAGAGTGTCCTTAGAATCTGTTTCAAATAGTTTCTCTTTAGTTGACTCATTCAACTTATGAGTCATCTCCTGTAGATTAGGGGTGGACTCTTTTAACTTAAGAGTCATCTCCTGTAAATTAGGGGTCGACTCTTTTAACTTAAGAGTCGTCCCTTACTACATGAGTCGACTCCTCATTCACATGAGTCGTCTCTCCAAATAGTTCAAGAGACAAAATGTTTTTAAATAAGATTTAAAAATTGATTGCCAACCACATATCAAATCAACTAAAATTTAACCAATAATAGTCAATCAAAATATGCAATTTTAACATTCATAATCAGTCATCAAAATGGATCACAAATGCATAATTCACCTCTAAATTTATAAAAGACTTCTTTATTAAGAGGTTTAGTGAAAATATCTGCAATTTGTTTATCAGTATTTATAAATTCTATTTTTATATCTCCATTTTGAGCATGATCTCTTATGAAATGATGTCTGGTTTCTATATGTTTAGATCTTGAGTGTTGTATGGGATTTTTAGTTAGATTTATAGCACTAGTATTGTCACACCTTATAGGAATCTTATTTTGTTTTATGCCATAGTCCTCGAGTTGTTGCTTAATTTATCGAATTTGGGCACAGCAACTTTCTGCAGCAATATATTCAGCCTCAGCTGTAGATAATGCTACAGAATTTTACTTTTTTCTAAACCAAGAGATTAAGATAGTTTCAAAAAATTGACAAGTTCCACTTGTACTTTTTCTGTCTAATCTACAACCAGCAAAATCAGCATTTGAATATCCAATTAAGTCAATTGTAGATGTCTTAGAATACCATAAACCTAAATGTTGAGTTCCTTTTAAGTATCTTAATATCCTTTTAACAGCAATTAAGTGTGATTCTTTAGGATTTACTTAATATCTTGCACACATACAAACACTATGCATTATATTAGGTCTACTTGCTGTGAGATAAAGTAGAGATCCAATCATTCCTCTATACAGCTTTGAATCAAAGGATTTACTATGCTCATCTTTTTTTAATTTACAAGAGAGGCTCATAGGAGTACCTAATAATTTTGAATCTTCCATACCAAACTTCTTTAAGATTTTCTTTGTATATTTGCTTTGGCAGATGAAGATTCCATCTCTTGTTTGCTTGATTTGGAGTCCAAGGAAGAAGTTGAGTTCACCCATCAAACTCATCTCGAACTCACTTTGCATGAGCTTAGCAAATTCTTCACATAAACTTTCATTAGTAGCACCAAATATAATATCATCAATATATATTTGAACAATCAGAATATCAGCATTTTTCTTTTTAATAAACAGAGTTTTATCAACATTTTCTCTTGAAAAATTACTCTCTATTAAAAAGTTGCTTAATCTATCATACCAAGCTTTAGGAGCTTGCTTCAAGCCATAAAGTGCTTTGTTCAATTTAAAAACATGATCTGCAAGTTTATGATTTTCAAATCCAGATGGCTGTTCTGCATAAACTTTTTCAATTATGAAACCATTTAAAAATGCACTTTTGACATCCATCTGAAATAATTTAAAATTTATAAAGCATGCAAATGCAAGTAATAGCCTAATAGCTTCAAGTCTAGCTATAGGTGCAAAAGTTTCATCAAAATCAATTTCTTCTTCTTGATTGTATCATTTAGCAACTAATCTAGCCTTATTTCTAATTACCATTCCATCTTCATTTAATTTATTTCTGAAAACCCATTTTGTCCCAATTACAGAAGTATTTTCAAGTCTTCTAACCAAACTCCAAACATTGTTTCTTTCAAATTAGTTTAGTTCTTCTTATATAGCCATTAACCAATTGTTATCTTTTTCAGCTTCTTCAAAAGATTTTGGTTCTATTTGAGAAACAAATGCAAGATGATTACAAACATCTCTAATAAAAGATCTAGTCCTAATGCCATGTGAAGGATCACCAATTATTAAATCTCTAGGATGACTATGTGTATACCTCCATTCTTTTGGTAGACTAGTTTTACCTTTAACCATTTGATCTTCTTCATCTTGATTTTCATGATCTTCTGAATTTTCAGATGCAAAAACATCCTTTAGGGTTAACTTTTGGATTTGCTTGTTGAGTTCTCCTGCATCATCATCAAGATCTACATTCTTTCTTGAAGAAGGATCATTAGATTCATCAAAAATAACATGTATTGATTCTTCTACAACTAAAATTTTCTTGTTGAATATTCTATATACTTTGCTTGATGAAGAATATCCAAGAAAAATAGCTTCATCTGATTTGGAATCAAACTTTTCCAAGTTGTCCTTACCATTATTTAGAATAAAACAATTGCAAGCAAAAATATGAAAGTATGAAAGATTTGGTTTCTTATTTTTCAAAAGTTTATAAGGAGTTTTCTTTAGAATAGACTTAATAGTAACTCTGTTAAGAACATGACAGGTTGTGTTTATAGCTTCAGCCCAAAAGTATTTAGGTAAGTGATTTTCACATAACATTGTCCTAGCCATTTCAGTAAAAGTTCTATTCTTTCTCTCTACAACTCCATTTTATTGTAAAGTTCTTGGTGCAGAAAAGTTATGATCAATATCATTTTCAGTGCAGAAATTTTAAAGTCATGATTTTCAAATTCAGTTCCATGATCACTTCTAATCTTGATGATTTGCAATCCATGTTCATTTAAAATCTTTTTATACAGTTTAGTGAAAGCTGAAAATGCTTCATTTTTGTGCATCAAAAATGAAACCCATGTGTATCTAGAAAAATCATCCACAATAAAAAAGCTATAAAGTTTTCCACCCAGGCTTGCAGTCCTAATTGGTCCAAATAAGTCCATATGCAGAAGCTCTAAAGGTCTAGTTGTGGAGACAACATTTTTAGATTTAAAAGAAGCTCTGGTCTATTTTTCTAGTTGACATGCAGAGCAAATTTTATCTTTTTCAAATGATAATTTAGGCAAGCCGAAAACAAGTTCTTTTTGAATAAGCTTTGAAATTAAGTCCATGCTTGCATGAGCTAATTTTCGATGCCATAACCAGCTAGCTTCACTATTTTTGGTTTTCATAGCTACCAAACAATCCATGTTTTTCATGAGTATTTAATCTAAATCAACCAAATACATATTTCCATATCTATGTCCAGTAAATATTACACCACTGTCATTAGTACTAGAAACTAAGCACATAGATGATTCAAAAGTCACAACATATCTTTTATCACAGAATTAACTAATGCTTAGTAAATTATGTTTTAATCCATCTACCAATAAAACATTTTCAATAAAAGTTGTTGGAGTTATCCTAATGTTACCAATACCAATGATTTTGCCTTTTCCATTATCACCAAAGGTAACCATTCCTCCATTTTTCTTTTGAATTGGGATTCATCCCCTGTCACGTGTCTAGAGCACCCATTGTCCAAATACCATTTTCTGTTTGATGCTTGAGATGCTAGACACACCTGCAAAACAGAAATTTAATTCTTTATCTTTGGTACCCAAGCTTTCTTGGGTCCTTGAATGTTAGCAATGATGGTTCCCTTTGGAACCCATATCTTCTTAATTGAAACATTGCTCCTAAGATTCTGGCTTATAGGATTACATGCAGTGTATTTCTTTTTCAGTTTATCTAATTTGAATAGTGCAGATTTTGGTTGAACATAAGTTGGTTTCTCAAATATATTTTTCAATGATTTCTATTTTCTCCAAGGATTATATCCTAAACCAGCTTTATCATAGATAGCTTTCTGACTTTCAAGAATTAGATTTAATTTCTTAGAACTTAGGGTGAATTTGTCTACTATAGGTTTCAGTTTTCTAACTTCTTTAGCTAACTTCTGATTTTCTTCATGCAGTTCCTTTTCATTTTTCAGAAGCAGAACATTTTTTTTCCAATGATTGGTTCTTAATTTTCAATTTCTTATTCTTTAGGCTAAGTTTTTTATATTCAATCATTAGCTCAGAATAAGTATCTTGAAGTTCATCAAAAGTGAAATCATATTCAGTATTCAAATATACCTTATTTTCGTATGCCATTAGATACAGATTTGCAGCTTCTTGTTGCTGTTCTTCTTCTCTAGAGCTGGATTCATCACTGTCACTCCAAGTAGCCAGCATAGCTTTCTTTCTTAACCTTTTTGGAGCCTTTTTCAATAGAGGACAATCAGTTCTGAAGTGTTTAGGCTTTTTGCACTTATAACAAACATATTGCTCCTTATGATTGTTTTCTTTGCTTTGCTCCCCTTTGATTACAGGCCTTTTCTTGAAGTTTTCTCTATTTCTTCTGAAAAATTTTTTGAACCTTCTTGTAATCAGGGCCATTTTCTTATTGTCGGATTTAGAATCCTTGCTCTCATCTTCATGTAGAGTGGACTTAAGAGCAATGGTTCTGCGCTTCTTGGGTTCGTCCTTCTCAAGGTTCTGTTTTATTGAAAGCTCATGAGTCATTAAGGAACCTAGCAGTTCTTCTAGTGGAAGAGAGTTGAGATCTTTGGCTTCTTAAATGGTAGTGACCTTTGCTTCCCATGCTCTAGGAAGAGACCTAAGAATTTCCGAACAAGATCACTGTTAGAGTAAGATCTACCAAGGCTTTTCAAGCCGTTTATAATATCAGTGAATCTAGTAAACATTTTAGTTATAGACTCACTATTTTCCATTTTAAATAATTCATATTTATGCAGTAGCATACTGATTTTAGATTCTTTGACCTAGTTAGTGCCTTCATGTGTAACTTCCAGCCTATCCTAAATTTCTTTAGCAGTCATGCAAATAGATATACGATTAAACTCATTTGCATCTAAAGAACAGTAAAGAGCATTCATGGCTTTTGCATTCAGCTAAGCCATTCTTTTATCATGGTCATCTCATTCAATTTCAGGTTTGAATAAGGTGATGCCATCAATAATCTTAGTTGGTATGTGAGGTCCATTGACAATAACAGTCCATAAATCATAGTCAAGTGCTTGAATAAAAATACACATACGTGTTTTTCAATAAGTAAAGTGTGTGCCATTGAAAAGAGGTGGTCTGTTGGTAGATTGCCCTTCGGCAATAGAGGATCCCATGGTGGCTACCATGACCTTTAACTCTTGATTGTTAGATCAAAAAGTTACTGTGAGTACCAGGCTCTGATACCACTTGTTGCCCAGAGGTGCAGCCCAAGAGGGAGAATGAATTGGGTCTTTTAAAAAATAATAGCATGAAGTGAATGAGTTACAGTTATCCTCTAGTAACTTGTAGATTCAGCAACGAAAATAAGGTTGCACAATTAAAGCGGTGATGAGATGGGAAAAGCAGTTAGAAATATGCAGTGGCAAAAAAGAGATAAACCACACACACAAACACCGTTTTGGTGCACTCCCAGCACCTACATCCACTCCCCAAACCTACCTTGAGATTTCACTATAATCCAGCAGATTACAGACTGATTGTTTTCCGGGCTCACAATCAAAAATCCAATTAGTTTTTCCAGGCAACCAACCGAAAATCTATCACCGTTTGTTTTCCGGGCTCACAAACAACCCAGTTGGTTTTCAGACAAACTAACCAAAAACTTTACACCGTTTGTTTTTCCGGGCTCACAAACAACCTAATTGGTTTTCAGACAAACCAACCAAAAACTTTTTCCTTTGCTGAATACTACCGATTCAGCAACTTCCAATCAATACTTGAAAGAGCCTTTATAAGTTTCAAATGAATGAAACTATTACAGCAACAGTTAATCCAAATAAATGAATGTTGTAACCAGAAAACTTAAAGCTTCAGAGTATATAGAATATTTCAATAAAAATGAAAGTTGAAGCCGATGAAGAGGTTGGCTGTGGAAGAATGTCCCGATGTTCGAACACAAGCTCTTCTTGATGTGATGAGAAGCTTCGATTGATTTTCTCACAGGAGAAAGTTTCAGATGAATGCCGGTGAGGATGATGAACTATTTAGCTTTTTCTTCTCCTTTCTTTTGTAGAAACTTTTCTTTCTTTGACAGAATATTTCTCTCTTTTTCTTGTTGTTTTCCTTCTAAGGTTCCCTTGAATTTATAGACGAGTTCTTCGGTGGGATTTGAATTACTTTCTTTCCATTCTGATGGGAATCTTTTCTGTTACAGAAGAAGATAAAAGTTGTTGCTAACTTTCCATTGTGGTCCCAGCAGTACAGGGGTCGACTCATGTAACTCAGGGGTCGACTCATGTTTATCCTGGGTCGGCACTTCAAGATGTTGAGACGGCTCTTGCTGTGATAACTTCAAAGGGTAGGCTCTTTAACCTTAAGGGTTGACTCATCTTCTTCAGGAGTCGACTCTTTAAACACAAGGATCGACTCATCTTCGACTCATGTAACTCAGGGGTCGACTCATGTTTATCCTGGGTCGGCACTTCAAGATGTTGAGACGGCTCTTGCTGTGATAACTTCAAAAGGTCGACTATTTAACCTTAAGGGTTGACTCATCTTCTTCAGGAGTCGCCTCTTTAAACACAAGGGTCGACTCATCTTCGACTCATGTTCATCCTAGGTCGGCACTTCAAGATGTTGAGACGGCTCTTGTTGTGATCACTTCAAAGGGTCGGCTCTTTATGTTAGCATCCCTCATATACCATGAAAATTTCGAAATAATTTTCAAATTACAGCAAAAAAACATATGCAGGATCCGTTCATCGCATGAACGTATTTTAAAACCTTTCGTTTGTAGATAGATTAGAATTAAATTATTTTAAACCATTTTAAAATCATTAAGAAGATCAGATCTTCACCTTGTGCGGCTAGATGGTCTCCGTAAATCTGATTTACGTGGTATTTGATCAAGGCTCAGTGGAAGCCGCACACGCGTCCGGCCTCTACAGGTATCCACACGAAGTAGTGAGTCGATCGAAGCCTTTGGATCTCCCCGGGGTGCTAGCTCCCTTGCAGAGAAGGCTATGGATGGCTGAAGTCCTCTCCTTTAAATCAACCTTTGATTGGCTTGAGAGGAAGAAGAAGAAGGAAGTGCCAAGGAAGAAGAAACGAAGGCTCTTCGCAGCCTTTTACTTTTCCTTGCGCTAGAACCAAAAGAAGAGGAAGAAGGAGATCACATCGCTCTTGGTTTCTTCCCTTGTTCTTGTGGCTGAAGAGAGGAATGAGAGGAGAGTGCTTGCTGCCGTGAATGACAAAGAAAAACCATGAATGCTGGCCGAAATTCCATGCCCTTTTTAATGTGCTAAGGGATAAAGATGAGTTCATATTTTTTAGGAACTCATTCTTATCCCTTATGTGGCAAGCAAGGAGGGGCGTAGCCCCCTCCTTTTCTTCTCACGCAAGCACCAAGGGGAGGGGTGTGGGCCCCTCCCTCAAGTCCAATTAAATCCACCATTTAATCAAATTAAAGGGTGATTTAATTTGGGTTCATTTCATAAGTCCAATCCTATTCAAAATAGGATTTTTATGAACCCATTTCAATTTTCTCCTTATCCTAATCTAATTAGGATTTAATTGAACCATGACTCTATTGAACTCTTCAATCCTAATCCAATTAGGAGTCATGAAATTAATTAAATTTAAAATTAATTAGGACTTAAGAAAATTCTAATCTAATCAGGACTTGTTCGAATTTCAGCCCTAAGACAATTAGGACTTAAGAAATCCTACTCCTAGTAGGACTCTAATTTAATTTGAAATCCTAATCCAATTAGGACTCCAAGGATCCTACTCCAAGTAGAACTCATGATCAAGTCCAATTAATTAAATCCAATTAATTAAATTAAATTGCAATCCGATTGCAATTGTTCCTTCTTCCAACCACTAACTCTTAGCGGGTTATCCATTTATCAATCTAATTGATTATTTGTGATTCCTAATCACATTCAACCATTGGATCGGTCAATACCTCTAATGTGTGTGACCCCATAGGTTCTATTCTGACTGGTAGTGAGATATATTGCGATCTCTATCACAATATCATTGAAAACTCCTTTCAATGGGTTGAAACAATTTCAACTCAACTCACCAGGGATTATCGACCATCAAGATGATCCCTATGAGTCTCACCATCCACCAGTGACACCTAGCAGTATGTAGTGGCCACCCAGCAAAATAGAATAATGAACCTCTAGGTGCAGTTATCGTATGATACAGTCCTTCTATCGTGGATCCCTACAGATCGGAGGTCATGGATAACTCGTCAAACCCCGTTGTCTGTCATATGTCTAGATTTATTCGACTTGAGTTCGAGAGTAGAAAACTCTTTTCCACTATATATTCTGCCCTGGCCAAGGTCTTAGAACTCAGTCTTATAAATCACATAGGATCTCTTCTCATCTATCAAGGTCAATAGATTCCATGTAAGTGCATACCCTACTCCTACAGTGAACCTACTGCAGCCAATCTCCACAACAAGGATACATATGACTAGAAACCATGTATATGTGCAGTCAAACTACAATAACCTCACTGTGAATAGCCGAAGCACCGCAGGTCAAAGGACCAGTCACACTACTGCAACATCAAGCAAGTCACTGACGAGTGGATAGACATCCAAGTGACTTCTTGTCTTGGTCACGCTCAGTACCCTTGTTCTCTAACAAGCACTTGCACTATCACTTCAGTGTCCCTACACTGTGGACTCGAGTCTCGTCCATCCATAAGGAAAGCGATCTGTGCACTGATCGGATCGATCGCTGTCCTCGTGATGATCCATTGATCAGGAGTATTTAGAAATTAATCACCAATGATACATGGCTCAAATTCTCAACTCTTGAGAATATGTATCATCATCTTATTAATTTCTTGGACGATTCATAGACACATAAACAATATGAATGAAAAGATGCCCTTTTATTATTCAATAATAATAAAGTCAAGTACAAATTTATGTCCCAGAATTAATAATGTGTCCGCCAGATTGGCTTCTAGGGCATACATCTAACAATCTCCCACTTGCACTAAATCCAATCAGTCATATATCTAAGTCTCATCTTCTCAAGGTGGGCTTCAGTCTTCTGCTGATTTAACTGCTTAGTGAGCGGATCCGCCACGTTGTCCGTGGAGTCTACTCTCTGCACCTCGATATATTTCTTTTCGAGGTAGTCGCGTATGAGGTGAAAGCGCCGCTCTATGTGCTTGGACTTCTGATGAGACCTAGGCTCCTTAGCAAAAGCTATGGCGCCATTATTATCGCAGTAGAGTGTGATGGCATCTGATGGCATTACATCTAGCTCTACAATAAATTTCTTGAACCAGAAGGCTTCCTTTACAGCTTCAGAGGTAGCGATATACTCAGCTTCCACGGTAGAATCAACAATGATCGGTTGTTTGGAACTCTTCCAATTTACCGTACCACCATTGCACAAGAACACATATCCAGATGTAGACTTTCTATCATCAATATCAGTTATGAAATCTGAATCTGTGTATCCTTCTACCTTTAACTCTGATGATCCTCCAAAAACCAAGAACAAATATTTAGTTCTTCTCAAACCTTATTCCATTTTTCTGACCCAATCCAACCAAACCTTATTCCATTTTAAGATAAATTGTGGTTGGATCGTGTTGGGTTTTAACACATTAGTGAAGTTGGATTTTGTTGATAATAAGACCGGTGAGGTTTTTGAGCCTAAGCCTAGACCAAATTATAATACATCAACCCACCTTACCGAGTGAGTGTGTTGGGCATGTACTGGTTAAACGTAACCTAAATTGCATCCCAATATTGAATACATTTGGTAGTCATCATTGACTAAAAATATAAAAAATCAGTTCACAAATTTTTAAAAAGTATTTAGGAAAATTTATTCAAACATAAAATATAAATATTTTCCATAAATCTTTTTTGTATGTGAAAGGGAGGGAAATCCTATGTTTTCTTAACAAATAATATATCAAATACTCCTAACTGTAGTCATTTTTGTGGCACATGACATGATGAACTTTTGACAATCACATGGGATTCCCCTTTCTTCTATGGGTGGAAAAAAAAAACACACTCCAGACATTGTCCAGTTAGCCCATAGTACATGGCAAATTGCCAATCTTATGCTGGTTCTAAACTTCCATTTGTCCGTCAGGCATGATGGAGTCATGATGCTCATCTTCTCACTCCACATTGTATGTGTTCTACAGATTCCACAAATTAAAGGACAAAAGGAAACTAACAATAAGGAAATCTATATCTCAACTAATTACGAAACTATTTGGGAATCACAAACATCATTAGATACTTCTAACATTAATATAAGGGTTCTTACTAATCTTTTTTTTTCCTTTTTCCTTCTTTTTACTCTCTCAGGGACATAATAGAAGAAAAGGAAAGAAATGCATTACCGTTTTGTTAGCGACTTGAGATTGAAGGAACGGAGTGGCATCTATCAGATTATTCGTGGGGTTTCTGTTTTGACAATTATGGGCGTGATATTTTGTTGGTAAACATGCAAAGAACCACCTACTAATATTTTGGGCTATCAACATTATTTTTTGCATTATTAATACATAATTTTTGTCAAAGATTTACTTTTCTTATTTCTTTATCAATTTACTTAGTTGTGTAATAAACAGAATCATTGTGCATAACCTGCATAAATTACTTCCTCGTATGCTGACGATCGCCAGATTTTAGGGCTTATTTAGCCGCCCATAGAAAGGGCTTATACACCTATTCAGTCATCTCATTACATGAAATGGAACAAAGATTGGTTAGGGAAGTTACATATACAAGGAAAGAGAGTTGAAAACTCTGAAAATGGAGCCAGAAGCTGTAAGCCTTTGTAGGCCTGCAATTCTATTTCCATCTCTGGATCTACAATCCTCTGGTTTTGCGTAGCATCAGATTCTGACATAAAGGAGCATTCTCATCCCTGATAATCCTGCCCTGCATTTTATGAATGATGGTAACAATCTCTTATTTTTCTTTCTTTTGAGAAAAGGCATGCGAGACTAATAGAAAACAGGAACGCATATGAGATAAAATAATAAAATGCTTGGATTTGGATATTATTAAGAGGCTAACTATCCATGCATTTTTGCAATTTTTCATGTATATGACAACAGAAGTATCATGTATGATATCAAGGAAAGAAAGTTGATTCACATGCATTATACATGATATTTTCATTTGAATATGTTAACTCTATACGCAAAGGAAGAAACACAATTAATTTAGGTAGTGTTTACAATATTTATGAAGCGTATCCCTAATTACAAAAATTATAAACTTTACTGTTAATATTGTTTTCCTATGTCACATGGAAACAGAAAATATAAATCATTCTGCTTAGTAAATTTATTGAACATATAATCTTGGAGGCATATCCATTCATAAAGCTACGCAAGTTAACAGGTGTTGGACCACTAAGAAAGATTTGGTGCAACTTATGTTCATTAGTAAAGATTGTTTTTGATAGATAAGACACTACTTTTTCAATAATGATGGGCATTTTTTGTCGTCTTCTCATTCTCACGTTTTAATCAAAAACTAGTGGGGGGAGTGCATCTTCTACAAGCAAGACTTTGTTTTGTCTACTTTCCATAAAATATCCTAGACAAAACAATGATATAATTTAGAAGGACAAATGTAGTGCCCCCTCAGGTAAGGTGAGAATCACCAAGGATGCTATTCTTCTTCATTGTCTATTTATTGGGAACATCTTGAACAACTTTTGATAGATAAGACACTACTTTTTCAATAATGATGGGCATTTTTTGTCGTCTTCTCATTCTCACGTTTTAATCAAAAACTAGTGGGGGGAGTGCATCTTCTACAAGCAAGACTTTGTTTTGTCTACTTTCCATAAAATATCCTAGACAAAACAATGATATAATTTAGAAGGACAAATGTAGTGCCCCCTCAGGTAAGGTGAGAATCACCAAGGATGCTATTCTTCTTCATTGTCTATTTATTGGGAACATCTTGAACAACTAAAATAGTGAAAGAAGTATACTTTATATTGGGAAAGATCAAAGAAGCGAAGGATACTGACAATAAATCCTTGTTCTAATTTAGCACAAGTCAACATGACTTGGTATTGCTCAATTCTGAGCTGGCACTCCTTGTGCCAGCAGCCGATAAATCCTTCTAACATGAAACATAATGCTAGATTTCTATATATTAGTTAAAAACGTTTTCTAAAAGTGTTTGTAACATGTCTATGAGCTAATTAGCACAGTTAAATTTGTTAGTCCAATTCAAAAACAGAAAGTAGGGAATAATGTACTGTATCTTAGTTTATAGGCCAAAGCATTCTGATGGAGTTGCCTATCTTTTGCGCCATCACTTGCAAAGGGTCAGCATGCTACAACATGTGAAAGATATGCGATATTTTTTTAAGAGGTACAAGCTTATTTTTGATCCTTATTGTAGAATTATCATGAAAGATTATTCACTTAACCATCCTACCTTAATTTCTTATCTTTGCTTCAATATAGATGTGTTTAATACATTTAATGCATCCCTTAAGCATACCTTTCTTCCTTAACATGCAGTAAATTACCACTCATGGTACTCTACCAAATTCTTTCCTCAATTCGATAGAGACCATGTTTAGATTATCTATAAATCTATGATTTGTTTCACAAACAATATTGCAGTCTCCATTGTTAACCTTCTTTACAGTAGGCAGAATTGGTTTTTGACTTTCGAGAATTGTTATCATATATCCTGAACATGTTCCATGACTCTCCTATAAATTCATAGCATGCCTCCCACTACTATGATATTGCAAATTTGCTCCATCTTTATTCTTGTTTCCTCGTACCAAAATACTAGAATAATTTGGCATTCTCCTTGTTTTCATGATCTAATTGTCTAGATAGCAAACCAGGTTTACTTACTGGATGATTGTCGATTGGAACATTTTGGGCCTTGAATGTTTACCCTTTATCATCCTCCTAGTGCAGTCTCTTCTTCAGTTTTTCAAGTCAAAGCAACCTTATTTATTTATCAATATTTTCTATTAAAGCCTTCATCCAATAATTTCAGTACATAACCTTTCTTAATCTTGCCAACTCTTTTGATACCTTTACTTTTGCTTTTCTCTCTAGCCTAGTTACTTTACATATTCTTTTTCAATACAATTGAATCATCTATTTTTTTTATGGAACTTCCAAATTTGGCCTTATTAGACCATTGGATTTTTCTTAGCTTTAACTATGTTTTACTAGACATTCCAACTCCAGGTCTTGCACTTGTCATAAAAAAGATGCTCAAACTACAATAGACATGAACAATCATTTCGAGTGCAAAAAAAAATCTGCACAAGTTGAATTATTTTGATGGTATATTCAATTTGTTGTTGCAAATTATGTCGAGACAATTTAGTTGCAGTGTGTAACCATATTCAGTATTCTATTGTTTCCCATCAACATTCTTATACTGTAATGCCCAAGCTTATGATTGAAGTTATTCACGTGTATCTCAGATAAGATGAACTTGGTCAATAGATTCTGAATGTCATTCATTCAGTTAGCCATAACATACCCTCTCAGCAGTCATATATTGTTTAGCGATGAGCTTATAAGGAAAGGAACACATAAATAGAAAACATATAAAATATACCAAGTTAATGGAGACCATATAATGAATAGGAATGGAGTTTTCATGTTTCTTCCAATAACAGCTAACAGACTTTACTGGTACTTGGTAGAATGTGTGAAATAGCAGTAAGAAAAGGTGAAACAAGCATATCGCTATAATATCCATACATAAATCAATTTATAATTACCTAATCTGGATATTCCTTAGCTTCCATTTGCTTTCCACATAACCTAAGTGCAAGCGCATATATATGTTTTCTTTTTGCCGATGTTCCTTCAGCCACCAATTTCACTGCCTAAACATGCACTTGAGTTAGAAGGAAAAAATAAACAAATCTTTATAATATTCAAAGCCTCAATTTAAAATCATTACAAGAATACTAAATTGCCTAAACAAAAACAATGCTAATACTTCTATTAAAAAATGCATAGGAAAAATACATAAGATTTCATCATCTTAACATAAATCAAATGTTTTTAAAGCCAGACCAGACTGGTTGGACCAGTTTAACCAGGACCCAGTCATCTGTCCAATCTGGCTCAAAGGATAAAACCAGAAGGTGCTTCCTCCTCTCTCTCCTCGCCCTAGAGGCATCTCTCGCCTCTCCTTCCACCCTAATCCTACCCTCCTCCCCCGTTCTGAAGGAAGAAGCCTTTCAAGCCCAACACCAAAGCCATCAAGTGGTGGCTTCTCCTCAAGGGCATCTTCCACACTCCCAAAATCCTCACCCTCCACTAAGCCAAGTAAGAACCAATATGGGGCCCAAAAGTGAAGGTTCAATATAACAATTTTATGGTCAAATCTCAAAATCAAAGTTTCCGTAAGGAATTAGTTTTATATGAGGTTCAATTAGAGAAGGGTTGAAATAACTGGCATAAGAGGTCACGAGTCAAAAAAATGTTTGAAAATTTAGGCTAAAGTAATCAATTCAATATGGAAAATACCAAATGTCAAAATCTTCTAATAACAAAGAAGATAGAGTAAAATGAAAAGCACATTTTATATTTCCAAAATGCTTTCATATTTCACATAGTTTCACAGTTTCTTTCTTCCAAGGTTCACTTCCAACCTCAAGACCACTTGTATCCTCATTGCTAATGCAACAAAGTTTGGATGACAATACTCATATCCTTATCGCTAACACGAACAAGCCGTTCGTATCTTTGAGGTCCACTTACACAATTGGCTAGGGCACCATATATATCCTTATCAATAATCGACTAAGGACAAACACACTACCTAGCCAAATGTATTCATATATCCCCACCAATAATCTGAATGAGGCCACTCTACTTGAGCAGGGGTCCACATATATCATTCAAGTATTCTAGTATTATTTTTAGATTCTACAAAAATAATAATTGTCATTCAGAATTTTTATTGGAAAGCTCCAATGTAAACAGGTTCTGACAAGAATATAATTTTAAGTCAAAACACTTGAATATGAGTTTCAAAATTTTACTAAAAAAAACTTAAATAATTTCAAGACTTTCCAATAGAAATTGAAAGGAATTCCTAGCTTTCAAAATTAAACAAATATAAACAGAAAAATGACAACAAGAATCAATAAAGGCAAGGTAATTATTATATTCAAAAGCATGGAAAAGTTACTATTAATGTCCATGAAATCGGAAAAATTCTTGTTCAAGTCTCATGCTCTCTAAAAGCCTCCCACTATTCCCTTTTTCTTACCCTAGCTGGGCCTTCTTATGCCACCCTCTTATAGACATGTTATGGCAGTTCACTAGGTTTTGTTGGTTAGGCCAGTTAAGTAAGCTAGTCAAACAAATTGGTGACTTGACAGGTAGAACACCAACAGGGCCCTAGGAGACAGTACTTGTTTACATGAAGTTATGAATACCATTTAAGTATTAAATAAGACATTACATTTAAATAAGGAATTGTCCCCAATATGCATTCAATGAAAATACTCCATAATTCGAATTCCTTATGAATAAAAAGTTTATTTTCTAGTTTCAGTACAAATTCCAAATTTTTCAGGGTTGGGTCAAAATCACAACTTCTAATTGCTAAGGCATTTTTCAAATCTTAAAGAACTCCAAAAATATATTATTTTCAAAGATTGCTAACATGCAGAAGTCCAGTAGAAAAATATATACATTTGTCCTAAGGACATCATTAACTATAATGCTATTTATAACATAGCACACATACAAAATTATAGACATTCTACTTATTCACACACATGTATGCCAATTTGTCCAAGTATATGATGGGCATTGCATTTTATATCAACTCCAAGTTGGCTTTCCAAAATGTGTCATTTTTCTCATCTTTTTAAGTTGGCTCATTATCTTTGTTTTTAATGTAATCAGAAAGATTCTATATGTCAAAAGGGAATGTCCAAGATTCACACACGACTCCCTGTTTTTAATCTTTGTTTTTAATACACAAGCCAATGCCAACTGTCATTTCTATGATTTATTATCAAGGAATTTCATCTCTTATATGTCAAAAGGGAATGGACCTATCTGCTTGCTAGCAGGACACCACTTGATTTGTTTAAGGACTCATCTTCTGACAGAAATTCCCAAGCTTACAAATCTCTGATTATCTCATTACTGATAGGCTATAAATCAGTAAAACCATATAGATCTAGATGTCTACTAAAATATGCTCCTTGATGCACACTACTATATCATCACAAATAAATGTTACTACAAAAATAGTGGTAGTCAGCTATCTTAATGACTCAGAAGATTTATAAATGAAACACCCACCCAAAATTAAAAGTAAATGAAATCCGGTAGAACTAGAGATGCTGAATTCCCTGGAATTCAAACATACCATGGAAATACTGTGGCCATTGGAGATTAGTTCTCTCAGCTCAAGCTCAAGTTGATCATCAGCTGGAACTTCAGCAACTGACTTCGCTTTTCCTTCTATTAAGAGTGTGATTTCTCCCCTTGGCTGCTGTGTAGAAAATATTTTATTTGCTTCCCCCAAAGTACCTCGCCAAAACTTGTATGATAGTTCATATTAGTACATCAAGAGAACAGAAGATGACCAACTATTGTCATCCAGAGATAGTATTACAAAATGAAAATGATTCCAACATTATTTTACTATATGCACATCTAAATGCACGTATAGGGAACAAAGTAGTGTCTTCTTAAAGGATCTTATGCTCGAAAGATTAGAAGCATGGTACGGGCCGGTTCAGCCCATACCGGACCGGTCCGATCCCTGATCGGTCCGATCCCTGACCGGTCCGATACAGCGGTGGAAAACGGTACCAGCCCATATCGTCCCATACCAGGCCCCATACCGGCCTATACCGATCGGTACCAGCCTCCGTACCGGCCAGGTCAAATTTTTTTTGGCTTTTGGAGGCCGAACCAGTGGGTACCGATTTGGTACCGGTTCAAACCGGTCCGAACAGGTCCGGTGGCCGACCGGTACGCCTCCCGGTACCGGTTCGGCGATTCTTGATTAGAAGAGCAGTTAAAGGTAAAATGACATTAAAATTTTGACTTGTATGGCAATGTACATTTGGATAGAACAATTATAGTCCATCAGAACATATAAAGATAGTGTGAAATTGTAAATAAATAATTATTTCAACCAAAAAATAAGACCGCTAGGACTCAAAAAGCATTTAAAATAGATAAATACGAGGAAAAAGCAGAAAAAAAAATTAATCCTCTTGAAAATCCCTACATACACTGTGCATGTTTTGAAAAAAGGGCCAAAATGGAATGTTTGATGTATATGGAATGAACTGAAATCAACCCTTTGATAATGGTGAAAGGATAATGCTTTAGTCCAGCAAAAATGGCCTAAAGGGAACCAATTTATAAACCATTTTCTAATGCACTTACTAGGGTTGTTTTTTCTCCTAGAAATAAACAGAAAAAAAAAAAGAATAAGAGTTTATACTGATCACTTTTTCTATCCATTAAAAAGTATTGAATGGTGTTGGCTGATCTAAGCCCAATTGAACTCACACATAAGGATTGAAGCTGAATAACAATTAATTGTAAGAGCTGAAGTCCAAGTTAGGCACATATAAGAAAAAAATAAATCACCTGGAATTGCATCATGTTCAAAATTGACCTCCATGCTTTTAAATGAATGCAAGTCTAAATAAGGCAATAAAAAGGGTTGATATTTAGGATTTAAGCAGCCAAACTAAAAGGTTAATGCAGAAGCTTTGATATCAATTGATGACAAAAAAGACCAACCCACGATCTTCTTGTAACAATAACCTCCAAAGGGAATGACACATAAGTAGAGATAAGATGATAAATGTTCTCACCACCTTCCAAGACAGACCTGTCTAAAATGATGAGGAACAACAGGAATTTCCTCTTTGCAACTCTAGATCCAAATTCATCAGCCATTGAACATTGAGAGCATTAATGACTAGCTCTTAACATAACCTGAACATTGAGCTAGAACTTGTTCATGAATTGATGAATTATTTGCATTTATCTCATTGAAGTTCTATGAAATCAAAGCAAACGTCTATCAGTCTTTACGAAGTCTTTATGCAACAAACATTACAAGTGAACAGAATCACTAGAGAGATTTTAAGGCATTCACAGAACACATGCAAATAGAAAGATACTTGTCTTGACTCACTAGATAAAATTTAGTACATAATATCGCTACTTTAAGAATCAAATAGTTAAAGACAATAAGATGTTCTGGTCCAAAAAGCATCCAAAACCATTGTCAAAATTTGACATAAAAGTTGTTTGTCAAAACAATTGTACCTCTTCATGAAGTTTCGTCATCTCTCGTGCTATAGCACATGACCTAATCAATATTCAAAATGAATTAATCATTTGCAAAAAATTTTACATCATAAGTTATAGTCAAGGCACAATGGCATTCATGCAAATAATGTGAAGAAGCATTTAAAGATAATGTATTTTTTTGTTTACATCAAAACCTATAAATATTTTAACATTTTGTCATATATCACTTGTTAATCAATGTTGCTTGGAAACTAGGATCAAGAACTCATGAGAAGGGATGGATTACGAAGTTAATGCCTTACAAGGCCATGATTTGATGTATGAGATACACATTTGAGGCATTAATGTGCATATTTTGGTGTTTTTATTTTAGCATTAGATGTCTACAAGCTACAAAACACTTAATATCCATAGTATTAATTAATGAAACTAGACAGATGAAATTTATAGGAAAGCAAAAATTGCCACAAAATTGATTTATTGAGTTTGGATTTCTAACAAAAGGGTAAAGCTCCATGTATGAAAACCATCATTAGTATGATATCTCAAATTTTTATGCATGAAGGAGAAAGATAAAGATCACCTATTCATAAAGCAAAGAACATAAACAAAGACAAATCATATCCAATTATAATCCAAGGTACATGAGTATTAGATTCAACATATAGACTTGTTCCTACCACTTATATTTTATTGATTCACAAGTGTGAGAAGTAAAGGGTTCGATGCTACATTGAGAAGATAATGGATTTGAAGGTTTTAAATGAGAGCAAACAATTATCACCATCTTAGAGCTACTATATAAATGAATAAAGGGATAGAAGATGATACATATAAAATCTACAAGAAAGAATGATGGAGTGGGTGTTCTCCCACAATGTCTTGAAATTGTCGCATTCATTAGAAGATCTCAAAATATGTCTTCTAATGACAACATGGAGGAGATGTTGTATAGATCAGAAAAAATAATTGAGCAATCATGAGGTTCCATTCATATAATATGAGCATGACAAAGATGGGAATGCTTAAGGTGGATCTGTGATTACAATGAGTTAATGTATGTCTTATCAATTAATGACTCAACGAAGAATCAAGGGCAATGGCATAAGGATATGCAGAAAACTCCAGTAGCCCTGCATGAGTAAGATATAAATTGTTTCTCAAGGATCAAGCTTAATGGATTACCCAAAATTAAGATACTTATGAAATAGGGTTTGGAAAAGCTTGTCTTGGTAGAAGACAAAAAGAACACAAATAGGGCAGGCCAACCCATCAAGCAAGTAGGCTAGCCCGAAAATAAGGCCGGATCAATCTATAGTTTAAGATCTATTGGGTTCGGCCAGGTCAAGATTTTACGCCTAAATTAATTTTGATCTAGGTCTATGTTGATCTGTACCCAACCTGACCTAAACCCAACCCATAAATTTATGTATGTATATATTTATATGGTATACATGAATAAACAAAGCATGTATACTAACTATATTATTTATTTGAATTTGAATTAGATCAAAGGTCAACTACTTTCTTTTTTGGTACAACAACTACTTAATTAAGAGGTGATTTGCCAGGTCGAACTATCTGGTTTGCCCAAGAAAAGAGTTCTAAAGAAATAAAATAAAATAATACAAGAAAGGAAACTTTTGTTTTAGGCAGAACTAACTCATGACGAGCCAGGTCAGGCCCGAATCTTACCTATGCTGACTGGGTTAGGTTTCGGTATCTTGGGATACAACCAGGCCAAGCCGGGCTCTGACCCAGTCCAATTCATCGCCAAGCCAAGTCTGGTTGTCCTTGACCCAACTCTGACACAACATATCAACATCCCTAAGAAGAACCCTTCCTCAAAGTAAATGGTAAAAAAGAATTCATATAGCCGAATCTAAATGATTAATAAGAGGCTTGCTACACCATGCTAGAGTAACAATAGTATGATTAGGAGGCAAAAGGGGATATATGGAGATTGGTGAGCTTGTTGGCATCATCCTTATTTCATTAGCAATCGGGAGAATAACTACAAATTAATCCTGGAAAAAGAAGTTGTACAAGTCAAAGAAACTAACTACATAGATGAATCAAGATGTCTAACCAAATTCCTTCCTTTGGAAGATTACTCACTAATAGCCAATGAAACAATACATATGTACGCATGTATGTAGAGTGAGATTACATAGGGAGATGCAACGCATGCTTACATACATATTCTCTCTCTCTACACATGCACATGCACATGCACATGCGCACACATATGTGCACGTTTGTGACTTCTGCAAATCATTTTTTTCTATTTAAGTGTTTTGTGCTTATTGTTGTCATGTTGGATGAAACTATTTTGGAGGCTAAAGTGTAGGAGTTATTTTTTTTTCTACTTGACCTTCAGGTTCAGCAATGTTTAGATGCAATAAGAGTGTGTTATTTTAACATTGACACGTTTGTGACTTCTGCAAATCATTTTTTTCTATTTAAGTGCTTTGTGCTTATTGTTGTCATGTTGGATGAAAGTTGAAACTATTTTGGAGGTTAAAGTGTAGGAGTTATCTTTTTTCTACTTGACCTTCAGGTTCAGCAATGTTTAGATGCAATAAGAGTGTGTTGTTTTAACATTGAAAATTCCTTGTTGTTTAAAACCCTATTTGACCCAAACCAAAAATCTTGAATTTGTTCTTGGTCTAGCAAGTTGACCCTCTTATTTTTTATAAAATTTGCACTTTAGTCTAGTTTTATTGAACTCAAATGGAGGGTAGTTCTTTAGTTATTCATAATGGTTTAAGTAAATGGCGATAAAAAGAATAAGAGGCCCTTTATTTAAATAATATTCATGTAAATAAAGTTTGAATTTTCTGAAAGACTAGGTGGTAGACAGGCACCAGGGGACTGCCTAGCACCTAGGCCTGGATGGACATTGAAAGGTCAAGGCGGCAAAAAATAATAAATTAGAAAACTACTAAGCATAAAGATAAAACAAAAAATTAGTTGTCATCCAATAAAGAAAACATAATATACCAAATAAGATGTAGTGAGTCAATGAAAAGTATCAACTTGGCAACATCCAATAGTTATTGATACATCAATCTCCTCCATGCTCAAATACTATGCAAAATATTAATGCCAGGGTTTATGCTTGCTGTCTAGGCAGCCAAAGTTGGTTGTCTTGTAAAATATTGGAAGTTTATCTGTTTACCTGCTGAGTCAATCTTATTCTAATAAGGGCACCCAAGCAACTTAGGCCCTGTTAGGTTCTCATATAAACCTAAATAAATCCAAGTACAGTACAATTTTTTATCGGATTTATCTAGGTTTATTCAGCCAAACAACTTTTTTGACACCTCAGTCCCGACAAAGGGTACCATCATACTTTCAGAAACCGTGGTAAGCCACATTTTGGTACTTATTCAGCTTTAACCAGGTTAAAACTATGTAAAGGGGAGGGATTGAATAGTTTCACCTGGTTAATGTGGAACAAGTACCTCTTTTGATCAAGTTATTCAAATATACTAGTTAACATTATCTGGGAACTAAACAGCCCTTCCTGATGATCTGTTTGAGTCAACCTAGAACCACCTCATCAAAGGTGCCCTGCCATGTCCTATAAATAGAGGCCAATGGGCAAGGGAGAGAAAGGGCAGAGGGAATATGCTTTTTGAGCAAGAGAGATAAACTGATAAAGACAAAAGATAGAACTATATGGAATAGAAGAAGATGATGAAAGGGAAGTTCAGATCAAGGATTTTGTGTATTTCATTTGCATTGTGCAATATCTCTTCCATAATGGTACAATTTAGAATTTGCTTTTTGTTTTTGAGTCTTATATTGTCAAGTTTATAGTTGTTTTTAAATTCTAAATTCATAGTCAGTTTGAAAATCTACATTTCCTTTGTAAGTATCTGAGCCCTACATCTTATATAAGATATATCCTATGTTTATCAGCCTTGTCAACGGCAACTCTTTATGCTGCTTTGAAACTAGAAAAACATTAGTCAATTTGAAAAATAGGGATTTTTACTTCGATCAAACATTCTGAACTGTGGTTGGCTTCAGGTTTATGGGATATAGTCATGTCAAAAACCCTATGGTCACTTCAAAAACTTATTGTTTCTTTCTAAATTTTGATCCTCAAAGTTTAAATTAGAGTCAATAGAAGTTCTAGAAAACTATAATTAGTTGCCAAAACAATTCATTTCTATTTGGAAAATTCCTAAATTATATGATTCCCAATTTAATATTTTTGAACTCACGTCAACTAATCAGACTTGAAGATCTGTTCTTATTAGAATCTTCTGCATCTATTGGTACTCGAATTTTTACTCTCTGTGGAGCTTGGAGCTTTCTAATTACTAATTTATACTGGCATATTTGAATTTCTATTTTTTTTGAAACAAGACATCATACTTAAAGATATATGAGGACAACCAGCTAATAGGTATTTTGGCTCCATTTGAATTATAGATGAGCATATATGAGGATTCCAGCTGGGTGGCATATTTCGCCTCATTCAAATAATCAATTAAGGATATATGGGAACCCTTGCCCAAGTGGCATATGTGAACTTTGAGCATATACAGTCTCATATAGGATGTCAGCTAGAATATATGCGATCTCATCAATATCAACAATTCAGATACATGTTGCCTTGAGGGTATAAGCGACCTTCGTAAGAAAGTATGATCTTATATAATTATTTGAAGTTTTGAAGTCTTCTTTACAATCATATTTCTAATGCTTTCATAGTTTGTCTCAATCGTTATCAGAAAATTCCAGTATTTGGTACATCATCATAAAACTGTCTCATCAAACCATCAGTTGAATTTTCTGGTGATAAATTGACTTATTTTATGTTTTAAAATCATTCCTTCTCAGTGGAAAATTCTTGTGACTAGGTAAAACTATACTTACTGAGCTATGTAGCTTACTCCACTTACAGTTAAACCTTTTCAATATAACCTGTTTTAGTTGAGATGGACTTTCAGAAGAAAATTGGACTTGGCATTTGGTGTGCACTTTCATCTACTCATCATTGTGGTAACACTGCTGATATAGTAGTTTGGCAGCATATTGTTTGTAATATTGAAAGGATATTATGTATGACAGGCAATGTTTCAATTGTATGACTGGATGTTATCTTAAATTATGATTTATCCTGCATTTCTGGCTATGCTGCATTCGATCATTTGGTTTGTTTTAAGAATGATTCAATCAATATTACTTTTGCATCCATATTTAATGAACTATAAAAGTCGCATCTAGGGACTTGAATAAGTTTGAGCCTCAAGATGTTGTGACATCATATGACAAGAAGTTCTCTTAGAAGAACATTTGTTATAAAACCACTCAACATACAAGTTTAAAACATTAAAGCAAGAAAATCTGAACCATGCCGAACCAACTAATTCGGAGCATACCAAACTAGACCGATCAGTTGCTAGCACGATTCGCACTATAAATTCAAGATGGCATCGATTCAAGGTTTAGAGCTTCATTTCTTCCTTTCCTCTCCCGTTCACTCACGCTCTTGCCACCCCGTCTCGCCGACTGACGACCGTCTCAAGTACACCAACCGCCTCCCTCCCTCCCTCTCCCTCTCTCTCTCTCTCTAACCCCCACTCTAACGGAACTCGATTATCCTGAGAGGTGGAGCATCATGGCCCTCAATAGGATGCCGACCAAGACCACCACGCCTTTGAGAGAGAAGACCCACGCATTGCTGCTCGAGCTCCAATAATCCATCATTGCCATCCATTACAACTAGTAACAGATTACAGCCGACCGATTCCTCTCTCTCCCTCCCTCTCCTTCCTCCTCTCTCTCTCCCTCCCTCTCTAAACCCCTCCCTCTTCACCGTGTAGTCTCCTTGACACATCTTTGATCTGAACCGGTCTCTGCCACTCTCTCTCTCTCTTTTATTTTTGAATTATCAATTGAAGTCGGCAAACCATATGCCAACTTCAGTTGAAATTTTGAAAATAAAAAAGGGTCCAAAATAAACCGAAATGACATAGTACCCGTACCGTACCGCTAGGCAACTAGTACGAGTCCCGATATCGATACAACCAACCTTGCATTAAAGTCTACTACCAAGAAACATATGAAGTGAAAGAAGTAATCTTTGAACAATAGATCAAATGTCTCTAAAAAATCAATTCAAACAATCAATCAACAGATGTATTGGGATAATGACAAAAGAAGCTGCTCATCAATCAACAAAAACTATAAAGCATTAAAAGTGTTGCACTAATGCCTAGATAAGAGGTTGTTAAGCAATTCAGACTTAAGATTAGAAGCAGATAGATCTAGCATTTTGCAACTGGCCAGCCACAAACAACATATATTAATCGAGTGGCCATTGACCAAAGATCCATAGATAATTTGTGATAACATTTAGCAATCTGGTTATAGAGATGCACCATTTAGCATAAAGTCCTCTTTGTATCTTTTACCTTGAATCGCCAAAGATTGAAGAGGCTTCATCAAGAAATTGATGAAGCTTGTGGGGAGGAACAAAGAATATTTGTGTGGCTGTCTCATTGGCTGATACCATGAGTCTTTCTTTCCTTGATCCAGTGCGTTTAGGTAGAAAGCCAACTGTATGGTACAGTACATGAAATAAGTATCATGAAAAGAGTGCTCACAAAAGTGAAAGAATTATAAGAGTTTTTACCAAATGTGAATTCATTAGTAGGTAACCCAGATGCCGATATAGCAGCAAGCAAAGCAGATGGCCCAGGAATAGGAATAACAGGGATATTCTGCCTCGTGCATAACTTTGCCTGCATTGAGATCGTAAGTCTGTTTTAATCAACACTGATCAACAATATGTATATATCAATTTGCAGTTTGCCGCTTGTTCCATCAAAAGTGGTTGATTAGTAATATCTGTGAATAAGGGCACCCTACTAGGAAGGATGTGATAGAAAAGGTGCCTACCATGCATATTTCCACTAAATGTCTAACATGGTAGAAAAGCCCAAGCCCCAAGGTCATGTGTTCAAACCCCAATTCAGACCAATTTGAATCATTAATTTTTTCATCTTTTCTTCCCTTGACAAGTTCTCGATTCAGTCATTCTTGACTTGTCTCATGACAAGTTGTGCAAGTGTGTGTTTAGGCCCGCATTAGTTGTGCACAGGAGAGATCTTGGGTAATTATATAGGGCCAAGGAACTCAAATACTACTTTTTGGCTAGCTTTTTGGGATGAAGTGATGAGTCATTACAAATGTATGGTCGTTACAAATGTATCGGGGGTGAGGTCCTAAGTTGTTGCACTTTTTTATCTTTTCATTTATGCCTTCACAAATGCATGGTCCAGGCCACACATGAGAGAGAAGAGGGGGGGAGGGGGCAGTGTTAAAGCCTAATATACATGTTGACCCCTTCCCTAATAGCTTAAGCTTTTGGAATGTAGTATTTTGTTAATATGGTATCAAAGTCCAAAGGTCATGGTTCAAATAAGGTACGTTGTACAGATACCGGTAGGCGTACCAGTCGCCTACCGAACCGGTACGATTTCGGTTCGTACCGATTTAAACTGGTACTAAACCGGCCCATTTTCCGCTGTGCGCGCAGACGCGTCCACGCATGCCCCATGTTAAAGCCATAAAGGCATTAAATCTCCCGCACGTGCAGTGCATGGGCGCGCTGCCCCACGCGGGCGAGCTTCCCCGCGCTACCCCGCGCGGGCGAGCTTCCCTGCACGCATGCACGGCCGCGGGTCCTAGCTGGCGAGAGCGGTTCCTGCGCGGGGAACTGCGCACGGATGTGGTTTCCAACGCGGGGAACCGCACAGGTGCGGAACCCCGTGCGGAGGCACGCGGCCCATTGCCCACGCAGGCGTTCTTCCCCATGTGTGGGGTGCACTGCCCCGCGCACAGGCGTTCTTCCCCCGCGCGGGGCGCTCGCGTGCGGGCCAGTGCGAACTAGTCCAGTTAGCACCGGTACACAACAAAAATTGGTCGGCTCCGGACTCTATGGGGCCGAAACTGTTTTCCACAGTCAAACCATACCGGTTGGCGCCATTACCAGTACGGTTCGTGTTGAACCGGCCAGTTCGGGCCGGTTCAGCAGACCATAGGTTCAAATGCCCATTCAAGCCAATATTACCCATTTATGTTCTTGAGTCATTTTTTCTCTTAACTCATCCCCAGTTGAATGAATCATTCTTATCTTGAGTCATTCTCAACACGTTCACGCCTTCACATGTGTGGTCTGAATCGCAAATGAGGGGGGGAACATTAAAGCTTGATATACATTATCAACCTTTTCCATAACAGCTTAAGTTTTGGGGGTCTAGCGGTAACTTAAACACTTTTATATACATCAAATGTTATCCTTTAGTAATCTTGTGGGTTAAAGATAGCCAAAAGAAAAATATAAGAATCTATTCAGTTCTTTTAGATTTAGTTCATGGATTCTACAATTACTTTCCTATTAAATCAAGGACTTTCATTTGGAAGAAACCATTAAAAATTCAAACTCCATTTTGGTAAATACATGTATGAGTATTATCAACTCAGCCATGTAGAACTATATGGGTGATGTAGAGGGTAACTTAAATTAAGTGCTTAGCATGCTCCAAATTGTACAGAGACCAAATTAAGAAATTTAGCATATGGCACAGTAATATCACTAATTTGACATATCTGCTCTCCGCCTCTCACACTAAATGGAAGGCAAGATATGTAGAAGACTAAAATGCTTTATGCATCGGAAGTTGGAAAAGGCAAATATAGTAGTGCGTACCTCCTTACAGGCATCTCATAACAGTGATATATTTCACTCAAAAATATTTGCTACATGACATAGGAGGAAATAACCATCTAATATTAAAATATATATTGCTTGAAAGTTTGACTTAAGCAGTGAACAGTAAGTGTTCAATTCTTCTTGATAAGAATAACTTAAAACCAAATGCATAAGGCATCATTCAAGGAATCTCGTATCAATAAGCAGTTTCTCTTTGCCAATATAGAAGTTACAAGAAAATTATTAGATGAATCACGTACTAGTTCAAAGCCTGGATCACTGACACATGGAGTACCAGCATCACTAATTAATGCAACAATATCCCCATGTTGAAGCCGCTTTAGAATTGTAGTTTCACGTTCAGACTCATTGAATTTGTGGTAGCTAAGCTGCAAGTATAAATTTAGCAATTAGAAAGAAACACAAAAGTTGACCTGTATTAAGTTGCTTAAGATATAACAATATGACTTAGCTCAAAAGAGTGATAAAAAAGGCTATAATATAAAAAACTAACAAGAGGTGTCTTGATATTGTAGTATTGAAGCAATTTCCTAGAATGTCTTGTATCCTCTGTAAGTATGACATTTGCAGATTTAAGGACACGCAATGCCCTACAATTGGTGAAATTAAGGAGAAGTTGATTAGATAACAACTAATTGAATTCTGCTTGCAGTATAAACTAAAAAGAAACAGACATTAAAATTCAAAACAAAAAAATGGAGACAATGTCCATGATCAAACTAAACCAAGGTCGGAGGAACTAGTACCCAACATCGTACTGGTTCCCCGCAGCTCGAGTCAGTACAGGCTGTGCCAGGCCGGTACCGACGAGGGCATAGTATCGTGGGAGAGAGAAAAAGAGAGAGGAGGAGAGAGGGAAAGAGGCTGGCAGAAAGTGGCGGACGCCAGCGGAGGGCCGCGGGAGGCCAGCGGAGGCTGCAGCCGGTTCTCCTGTTTCGAATGAAACAGGAGTCCGACCGTGGCTAAAAAATTTCAGAATTTTTAAGTAAAATCGGCAAGCGAAACTTTTTAAATATTTTAAAAGTTTTTACCCGCAACCGGACTCCTGTTTCATTCAAAACAGGAAAATTCGCCGCAGCCTCGGCCGGCCCTCCACCACCTCTCCTTCTCCCTCCCTCCCCCGCTCGCTCTCTCTTTCCTTCTCCGACTACGCCAACACGTCTCGTTTCCGTTGCCGGAGCCATACCGGTGAGCCACTAGTACAACTCAGAATGAGCGGAATTGTTCGGTGTTCCATCCGGTTCGGGACAGTTCCGTCGACCTTGAACTAAACCATAATTTCTACTAGGATTTCTCATAATTTAAGCCCTGGGAAGAGGATTTGTTTGTGGGAGAATTCATGGATTCGAGCATTAATAGTCATGCACAATATGACAAAGTGTGTGTCATGCTAGTGCCTCACAAGCACACAAGACTGCATAGTAGAGAGTAGAGACTGCCTGCTAGGCACTAGCACAGCAAAGATCATAACATGCCAATGCCAAGCCAGTATACCATAGCAAGCAATACCGCAATTCATTAGAAGATTTAGATTCCTAGCCTATGCTTGTTAATATCATTGAGCAAAAACCATGCCCTTTAGGATGTTCTCATCACTATTTGAAGTGAACAATTGTTGCATGGAAGGCTTTTTTCTTGATATGGCTTTACTAAAACTAGATGACAGGGTTTTAACATGGTACAGCCCCATATTAGTCACTGGTTCCTACTGCAAGTATATACCATACAAACACAAGGTACCAGCTGGTACAACAAAAAAAAGGAAAAGAAAGAAAGGCAGTAAAAACTTGGGCCAACGTGAACTTGGCATTAAATTGGCACTTATATAGTTCTGGTCTGGATCTAGGCTAGCAAAAAAGCCCCCAATTTCAAGCTAGACTGACAATCTACGTCTTAAGCACCCTAATATGATCCAAACTTGACCCAGCCATACCCCAACTCTGTGACGACCTGGTTGCGATGACCTGGCTGGCCCATGAGCCAACCTAAGTTAATTTGGCATAGGAACCGCCATGGTCTGCAGTTCCGGCTAGTACGGGCCGGTACCGGCCGGTACATACCAGTACCGGACCCTACCGGTACGGTACAGCTACATATTTCGGTACCGATCCGTACCGGCCCGTACCAACCGGTACCGATGCGTATCGGTCCGTACCGACCGGTACCGGCCCGTACCGACCGGTACCGGCCCGTACCGACCGGTACCGGCCCGTACCGACCGGTACCGGCCCGTACCGACCGGTACCGGCCCGTACCGACCGGTACCGGCCCGTACCGTACCGGTACCGGCCCAAACCGACCAGTCCGTACCGGCTCCAATTTTTTTTGGCTTTTAGCCCCATCGGTACAGTACCGGTTCGGCTCGGTTTGGTTCGGTACCGTACCGGTACCGATACCCACCGGTACGTCGGTACAGTCAGTACCGCGTACCTCGAACCGCCTTAGCCTCTCCCTATACCTTTTTCTTTTCTCCTCCATATTGCATGCGACCTCTCTCCTTTCTTCCGATCGCTCCTCAATGAAACCCCTAACTCCCCTCATCTTCTTCTCCTCTTCTCCACCGCCAAGCGATCGTTGGTGCCTCCGACTACACCAATGCTGTCAAGCAAATCCTGGGCAGTCTCCTCCTTCCTTCTCACTCTCTCTTCTCTATCTCTCTTTCTCCTTTTCATAGCTGGCGACACCTCCGCCGTGCTGCTGCAATCCGAGGACCACAATCATTGGCCTCTTCCTCCCTTCTCCCTTTCGTGAATCTTGTCTCTCTATGTATGGAAAAAAAGGAAGAAAGGAAGAAAGTAAAGCAAAGGAAGGGAAAGGACAGAAGGGCTCCCTCTCCCTACCATCCATCATCCTCTGTCTCTCTCATACACTCTCTCCCCTCTCTCTTTCTTTTTGTAAAGGAATCAAGAGAAGGGACGAGCCCCTCCCCTTCCGTCTCCCACTTTCCTCCCTCCTTCCCTCTTCTCTCTCTCTCTCTCTTTCTCACACTCTCTCGCTCTCTCCCGCCCCTCCCTATGTGTGTGAAGGAATTGTATGTGAAGGGACCGAGCCTTGCCCTCCCCATGTCTCTCTCTCTCCCTAATTCTTCTTACTTTGTTTCACTCATCCTCTATCTACATCTCCCTCATTTTTTCTCACCCAATGTCCGTATGTTTGTAGGGGAAGGAAGCAAATAATAACCAACCTCCCCCTGCTTGGTTAGTAAGGCAACAATCCGCTTAATCCCTCATCTTTGATTGGCATTATCATTTTAGGAAAAATAAGAGAAAGAATTAAAATTAAATATTTGAATTAATAATAGACAGTTTAGGGATTTGGCCAATAAGAGCTTTGAGCATAAATAATTGTATGCTTTGTAAGGCCACGAATGACCTCTGTTAATAACTCTAGGTCCTTAAAAATGAATTAGAAAAAGTTAATTAAGAACTTGCAGAATTTTAGAAATTATTCCTATCTTAATATAATTGTATTATGGGTTATTAGGTATTGGAGGGATAGGTTTGGAATAGTTGGATTTGACTGTAGTCTGCACTCGCAAGTTAATTAACCTTAACATAACTAGAGTATTTTAGTTACATATATATATAATTTATGATAATTATTATAATTTTTGAGAAATTGTGTAATTTGCTTTGTATTCCTTATTCACAAATAAAATGGATCAAGCAAGATTCTATTATAGAAACTCATAGACATCTTTGAAACTCATGTGCAAATGTATTTATGGAGGATTGCCGTAATTGCAAAAAAAATATTAGAATCATGTCAAACTCCTACATAACTTTGAATCTTGCATTTTTGAAAGTGCTTGAATACTTTGGAAACTGTGCACGTAAGTCAGTTATTTGAAGCTCTTATAATTGAAGATTTTATAAACTATCGATCTATCTTTGTAAATTGGAAATGAAATGATATTGCAAAACAATTGGGTTTTGTATGCTTGTTTTAGAAATCCGGCTACTTATTGGGCCCCATGAATGGAGGTTATATGCTGTCATATTGATCGTTAAAAAGCTTGATTATAGTGGACTTACTCCGCAGAATTTAAGTACCGTACGGTGGACCTACTCTGCATGGTTTAAAGGCAGTACAGTAGACCTACTTTGTAGGAGTTAAATGTGGAAAAATGGACCCACTCCGCAAAAGTTAATGCAAAAAAGTGGACCTACTCCGCAAGGGTTACATGCGGTATACTTGGCCCTATCATAGGGATAACGTGGCTGTAATCTCACAAATTGATAAGTTCTAAATAATAGTTTTGGAAAATAATGCATGAATTGCTTTAAAATTATATGTGAAATACCGATTTAGAGAATGATTTATTCTTTACCAGAAATAGTTGTTTAAGTGTCGTGTGATCGTGGAAACCAATTTGTAAATTACTCTTGAAATTGTATGTGGAATAATATTTTGGAAAACAGTTTGTATATACATTGATATTTGTAAATAATTATATATAAGATATTGATAAGTTTTTATAATACTTACTTGACCCTCAAGTTATGATTTTTGATTGCTTACTGAGCTTTCGGCTCGTTCTTTTGATTTCTTTTCTTTTATAGAGCACGAGATGTAGGAGGGGTTGGGTAGAGATTAGACTGTGAGATTAGAGCGAGGCCCTAGATTTAGTTGGATCGGACCAGCCTTTATAGTTTTGTTTGGAACCTTTTTGATACTATTGTTTTGTAGAACTATATGAACCAAGGTTTGCCATTTCGGTACCAGACTCGTACCAGTGCCACACTAGTACAGTGTCGGTAGGGTATGGTACGAAAATTTTTTGACGTACCGAGTGTCGATACGCCATCCATACCAGATACTGGTACCGAACACCCCGTACCACCCGGTTTGGGCTAGTATGGCATACCATGATATGAGCCCCTTAAAACTTTCTAAAGTGCTAATGTTGGTTGAGTTGTTTTACCTGAACATGTAATTTGTGAATGTTTCAGGAATAGGCGCATGGCCAATTCAAGTTTGGGAAAAATAGTGAGTTTTCGAAATTATGATTATTATCCTTCCTGTATTATTGGACGATTGTTAGTTCGGTTATATTTGTTTTACGACAAGTTGTCACCTTGCATGCCCATGGGGCCCGGCCCTTCATGTGTGTGTGGTGAGGTTTCTGGGCACGTGCTTATGTCAAGGGCATGACAAACTCAAATTGTAATTAAGCAATTCTATACCCAAACAAACATGAACCTGACCCAAGTTCAAATACAATTGCAACGTGTATCGCAATATATATCACGTATGCTAAAGCTAATACACCATATTGCTATGTTTATGACATCACTTTATGAAACACTTCAAGTTGTGAGCGTTAAAAATCACATGCAAGCATGGCTCTTATAATCTATACCACTCCAAGCTAATGTATCATCAGTTTGAAGGATTATACTAGGACAGTCAAGTTGATGCATATCTTAGGTTGAGTTATGGATTGTAACTGGATACTTAACTAGCTACCTTGAGATTGGAATGGGTTAATTAGTTTACTTGAGTTTGGATTGACCCATAGTGCAAGCTGACCTATGCAATTAGCACTCTTACAAGCAAAGTTATGGAAATAATTCACTAGTGTAACTATGTCTATGTATGATGCATATCAAATACTAATACACCTCAAATATGAATAGATATACATACTTCGTGTAAGCAACAACTTATTTTGGAAAACAAAAGAAATTGCTATTGGAGTTAACAGACATTCTGAATGCATCTTGAGCATATTTTGAATATTTTGGGGGGGCTATAACATTAGGGGATGATGCAAGTCGAGCAAGCCATTTTCTAATCCATGATTGCTTGAGGTAATAAAACACCTTAGGCCTTCATCATCATATGCACCATAACTAAGAGAAAAGGAGAGTCTACCAAAACAGAGTTGAACTAAAACCATTTACTTTTGATAAAAAATGGTATTATTATGATATAAGTAACAAATGTAAAAAAACGAATATATTCAGAATCCTACCAAACCACATCCTAACTTTTCAAGATTTGTTGTATGGACATGTCCATATCTTGTTATATCCATATCCAATACATGTATTCATGTTTCATAAATATAGTTTAATGCCAGCATGGCTCTTATAGAACATCATTATAATGACTTGTGTTTGGCTATTGCTTTCCTTAATAGATGATTTCATTTCTGCATCTTCTAATCGTCCTAGAAGTCAGGTAACCAAGTCCTTCATCTTTTATGGCATCTTTAATTTACAACTATAAATGAATGGGGTTTTAAGAATCGCAACCCATATTAAACATTATGTGTAATTATTTACTAATATTATATAATATGATAATATTAACCCATTATATTATGTTAATACAATCAAGATAGGACATTATCAAATCAAGTCAACCCATGCTAAGCCTGATCCATGAAAACCCCGTAACAATGGAATTGAGCTTGGCCCTCTCGCTAATAGTTGGATTGCATCATTATTAGACTAACTGAGCCAAAGTTACTGATCCAATATAATCATAACATATAACCATATATTTAATTGTTTTCATCACTGTTGTATTACTTTCAAGATTAAGGTCACATAATGCATCAACATTATTTATTAGATTGCTACTATTATAATTATTATTATAATATGTTAGTATAACACATCATAAATCGCATGGTACTACTAGAGTTGCATTATGTAATAATGTAACAGAATATTAACAGTATACTATTTATTATTATATTTTATATTAAACTATAAATATATGATAACATTATAATATTGCATAAGAAAATAATGATAATTTTACAATAGTAGAAACATATTATATTATACTAATATTAGGGGCATGCTTGAAGAGGATAAGAGGGGTGGGGGAGATCATGATCGCAAAGATTGTGCAAGACAGTTCCAAGACAAGTTGCAACAAATGGCTGCAACTAGTTGAAACTAAGTTCAGCCACAAACAATTGCAGCAAAAGGATCAAAAATTGCAATATAGTTTCTTGTGACTGAAGTGACTTGCAGATACCCAGATGCCTGCAGGTCACTTGCAGCAAAATAGCTGCAAACAATAGAACAGCCCCTAACTGGCACACCTTATGACCATTAATTCATCTTTATTTGACAAAATTATCTTCAAATTATGGGAAGCCAAATATTAGAAATTTGGGTTTTACGTCAGCCTAGACGTGTTGGTAATACTAGAAGAAGATAGGTTCGCAATCTCCAAATACATTTTGACAAAATACTCAAACTTTAAGCAGTCACGATGGAAAATGACATTCCATGTGAGACATAATAATAAAAGGATATGTATGCAAAATTCAATTCTACCAAATAAATAGAAGCACTTAGACTTTCAGACATTGCAAAACAAATCATTTGGTCATTGAAAGAAACTAAACTGATGTTGTAAGCTGAAGTTGACAACTGCATTTGCTAGATGTTTAGAAAAAAGCTGAATAATGAAAGTTACGCAGCCAACAATCTAGTTTTCTATGGCAATTGATTAGCAAAGCAGATTTCCTTCACATCATCACCATAAAAATAAGCTTCCTCGATTTCAATCCTTTAGATTTATGTATCCTTTATAGAATTAAGCTCATATACGTTAGGCTGTCTCATAAAGGACAAGACAAAAATGATGAAAGAGTATCAATACCAAGAAATGCACTAATATAAGTTTATGAATACAGTTCATAGATTACATGCATTGATACATATCAGATACTGAAAACAACCGCACGTACCGCAATGTGATATCTTCAAGATTTCCAATGGGTGTCGCTACAAGGTACAAACCAGATTTTAAGATGCTCTGAAATAGATAACAAGACAGGTACAGCAATCAGATGACAAAGGCTAGGATGTACACGTCATTCCTATACTCATAACACGTACTCTCTTGGACAAGATGATCAAGAATTTTCACTCAATGCAGAAAATGATTTCACAATACATAAAACTCATGAATAATGGCTTATGCACAACCAACAGCCTAACCCTTAGCAGATCCACATAGGCCACCAGCAAACAACTCTCAACATCATAGAACAGAGATAGAAAACTCTCTGTGGACTGCACGTGAGGCTACAGGTCCAAATCCAGGTCTTGGTGGTTGGACACTGGGATACAACAAAAATTTTCAAAATTCTGCAAGAACTTTTAGAGAGGTGAAGTTAGCTGGAGAGTGGAGCATTTTTCTACATTTGCTTATTGATCAACTTTCACACCATTCAAAAGCAAGGTCATCAACTCCTTTTTATATTTTTTTTAAGGTATTCAAATGAATAGTGAAGGCGTCCGGGTGCTCATTCTTTATTTCTTCCCTTCTTTTGCCTGCTAATATTAACTTTTTCACCCCTTAGTGGTAAATCTGGCAAGGAAAACTAATTACAAGGAAAAAACGGACGGAGTTTGGTCGGTCCCTAAAAATCCTTGTTAAATGCTTTAATGTTATTTATTAGTTTCAAAAGGGACAATTCAAGTTAACGGGCCTTCCTCCCTTGAGACATTTTATCAGATACCTTACCAGCGTAAAAGCTACAGGAAATAGCAATAACAACAAACCGAACGAAAATAAGAAAAGGGTGGGGAGGGAAGCCGTGACCATTTTCGAGGAATCTCCATCGTGTTGCTGCTTCTCCGCGGCATCATCGTCGGAGGCGGTGGAAGAGAACCGAGGGAAGAAGGAGGGCTTTCGGAGGCGAAAGAGGAGGGAAGAACAGCTGAGAGATGGAACGGCAGCAATGTTGGAAACAGCGGAGGAAGGCCAAAATAAGCAGCAGCGGCGTGGGAGCATGGGAGAATGGAGGAGGAGGAGGAAGTAACGGGTGGCTCTGGGCGTAAGGGTTGAGCCGTAGTACATGTTTGGGGGCAAGTATCGGTGTATTGCGCTGCACCCAGTTCTAAAACACAAAAACAGCTCGGAAGTCAGCTGTCTCCATTGAGGGTTAAAAATTCCACGATGTTATATGTAAATATAAAAGTGTCAACAAATTTATATTAATATATAATTTTATTTATTGAATTTTACTAATATAAAACTAACCATCTAAATAATATTTAAATATTAGAAAAAATTACTTCGACGTCGCTGAAATTTAGAGTAAGTTTTACCTAGGACTTCTCAATTTAAAAAGTTTTAAAGTAATCCTCCAAATTAATTAAGTGGTTCAGTATATAGATGTTTAAGAAAACTGGCTAAATCACGAAACTGTCCTGAACCAGTTATTTCAGTTTGATTTAAGCCGAATTGTTTGATATTCTATCTAGTTTTGGTTTAAAAATTTTTGAAATGAGAAAAATCAGTTCTATTTCGATTTAAATTTAAAAAAAAAATCAACTTAAACTGAACCAACCCATCTATATATATATACAGTTCACCACATCATCTAGTTTAGGCTTCAGTAGTTCAATTCACTTCAACAACCCTAGTGCCCTTAGTAGCCCCTAATCATCCTTTCATGCTCTCGCCTCGCACTCTCCCCATCTGCCGCTCAGTATCACCCTTTGAGGCTTCACCTAGTCTCCTCGCTAGAGCACAATCATTCTGCCTCCCTCATCCTTATTCCCTCCATCGTCTCTACCCTCACCTTCTTCTCGGCCCCCAAAATAGGTGCACCATCATTCTTATTGAACCATACTTATCAATGGATTCTATTGTTGTTTGCTTCTAGAAGTATCTCGAAGCATGCTTTGGCTTTCTCATTATTACAATGAATAGAAATATTTTTATATATGGGATTCATGGAAGAACTGTAGAGTTTTTGCTCCATAGAAATTGGAACAACTAGATAACTTGTCTTCAAAAGAGCAAAGTGCATTCCTAGGACTATAGAAGCTCGTATGGAAATCAAAAAAAGAACAAGATTGAACCTAGATCTCTTATATCCACATAAAAGACTTTACCAACAAACTAGTTAACACGAGCAATCATTTATGAATGTGAATAATGGAAACTGAAAATTTGCAAAGGGACTGCTAAAAGACTGGCCCTTACAAAGTTTTAATGTTGCTTTACTAAAGTTAAAATCACTCTATACAATACAAGGTTTTTGGTGGCTTAGTTCTTAATTCAGTCTAGTTTTGTCCTTATATATCCTTTTTCACTTTGCATCATTTCATTATCTTATGTTTCTTTTTCATTATACTTATTTTTGTTCTTGTCACGCCTCCAGCCCGAGATCGCAAGATGGGGGTCCGCGCCAACCGCCGTATACCCGTAGGAAACTCTCCCCACGAGCATGCAAGGCATCTTAACCAACATCTCAATTATATAAATCTGAAAATAATTTAACTACATAAATGCAATCTTATTCCATTGACTAACTCAAGTCATAAAGTCTCACAGTTCTAAATACGCAGCGAAACAATAATTTACCAGCATACAACACTTAGTTCTTAAAATAACAAAATCTTGCAATGTCCAACAATCATAATGAATGTCCAAGATAACAGTTCAACTTAAATAACCCTAATCTAAGATAACTTGCGGCATAATCCTTCTAGTCCCTCCCCCATTTTGGAACCCCAATAGACTAGTTTTCGAAATCTATAAAACATCAAGAAATTTTATAATGAGCTAAACAGCCCAGTAAGTAATGAACACTCTAGCTAGATAAATAAAGCAACAATATGTAGAAAATAAATATACATGCAGTTCTAAGATACAAGTCAAATATTTCTTAAATTCTTAAGATTCTTTTCACGGTTTTGAAATTCTTTCACATATTCAATTTATCTTGTCGATCCTGTACTATGACCACATGTTCCCTGTGTCAGGATCATAAACACCGACTAATCTTCTTGTGGTGAGTCCTTTATGACAGTCAATTGCCAACGTAACTGCCTCTATTAGCGGGATCCTCAATATAGCCAGGTCGAAGTTCAATTAGTTCTCTATTTCATTTTTCAGTCATAAAAACATGCAGTGTCAAAACCAAATATCGTTCATATCTTAATTTCTTTCAATTTATCAGATTCAACTCAATAGTCAGGAACTACGACCACATATTCCCTGTGGCAGGGTCATATCACCGACTAATCTTCTTGCGATACCAATGTATTCGCCCCTATTGGCAGGGTCCTCAACATAGCCCGACTGCGAGTCTAAATCTATTTCAAGTTATTATTTTTTCTCACATTATGTTCAGTGTTTCAAACCGAAAGGTATAATGTCAGAGCAATCAAACACAATCCAAATCAGAAACAAATATGTTCAATCAGAGTCATACAATATTCTAAAAATATACATATAACCCATGCATCAAATTCGTAATCACGAATAATTCGATTCATAAAACATATATAGTTTACCAATAAATCTAGTAAAGAAGTTACATCACTTACCTTGCGAGCGCGATCCACAACAAATCCAATTAATTATGCAAATTTCTCGCAGAACCTAATATCTAAAAATCATATTTTTTTAAAAAAATTCATCACAATGTGTATCTACATATATATATAACTTAAATTTTAACATCCTTTCATGGCCGACCCTACAGAAGTGCCTAGCACCCCGAGTTTGGGTTCATACCCGTAAACCACCTCCTGATCGGTTCTTTTCAATTTCAAAAATAAACCACGCAATAGCACGTATCCTGTAGGATAGTGATTACGGGTGTCGGTCCACAGGGATTGGAGAATAAGTTATTTTTCTTTTAAAAATAAATCAAGAAGAAGGATTTGCTAACTTGATTTAACTAAATTAAACTATGAGTACGGATTGGAATTTATCAGAGTAAATAGATCTAGGGTTTGGAATCCACCACATAGCATTGCATCAAGGATTGTGTTCTTAATTTTTGTCTTTTGGAGAGGCATGCAATTTTGGCTACAAGCCTTTTAAAATAAAAATATAAAGAGTGTTAGGAAGATCCATCTTCGGTGTAGCATGAAGTGTCTACCTAAGTATGCTAATCTAGGGTGCAGTACACCTCATCTTCCTAGGCATGGATCATCTTAGACTACTTTAGCAAACATGAATAATAAATAGCATGCTCAAAGTTTAAACATAGTAAAAGGATTTTTCATTGATAATAAGAATTTAAACAAGCTCCAAAAAAAATTAAAAGAGTAAGAACTACAATGCCCTGATACATTGCTAGGGCTTCATCCAGCCCTAGACTAGGTGTTCAGCCGCGCATGGTGGCCGGATGTCCTTCCATCTTCAAATGAAAGCCTTCACCTCCCATTATTCCCAATATATCACAAACTATTCTCTCTCCTCCCCTCTCTCTTCTTTTTTTATTTCTTTCTCTCGGCTTTCTTCTTCTTCTTCTTCACTGAAACAGAGCCTCTCCCCTGTTTTCTTTCGAACCGAGCTCCCCTCTGGTTTCTTCCCTCTCCCCCTTTTATAGATCAATCGTTGAAGCATCGAGAGGGGGAGGATGCGTGATTGCTGGGGATCTGATTGCTTGGGGGTTGGGATTTGGAAACGGAAGGAGGGCGTCAATCCGTGGGATCACCAGCTGCATTTGAAACGGGCGGAAGAAATGGGAGCTTGATCGACGGGAGGAAATCACGGAAGAGCTGTTGGGTCCTTGGATCACAGTGCTTGCAGACGCGGAGGCTTGAAGCGTGGGATGCATCACCGGCGGAAGAAATGGTGCTGGAGGACCACTGCAGACGGACGCTGGGAACTTGGACTGGTGCTAAAACTTGGAAGCAGGATCGCTGGGATCACGGGGACGTTGAAAGGAGCTGGAGATCCGGAAGAGTGGAGAACATGGATCCGTGGTTGCAGAGGCAGGAAGGAAGATGGCTGCGTTGCCTTGATCACGGATGGCTTGGATCAAGCTTGTAGTCCGGGTGTGGGAGTTTCCGGAAGAGAGTGCTGCAATTAGGCGCCATGGAAGGAGCTGGATTCTGATCGTGTCACGGACGGAAGAAGAGGTGGAGGATCTGCACCGCGTGGGACTCGTGGCTGGAACGGGAGGGAGGACGCGAATCTCGGCCGTGATGCACTGCGGGGAAGAAGATGAACAGTGGCTTATGTTTTGTTTATTTTTTTTTTGTAACACTGTTCATATGAACAGTGTTTTCACGGGACACTGTTCATATGAACAGTGAATCCCCCGAAATTATTTTTATTTATTTTATTATATTCATTATTTTCTTTTTTTTTGTGTTTTTAAATTTATAAATTTTATATGAAGGCAGGTAAGGAATTGGTTGGGAATTGACTTTGGGTTTGAGGTGGGTCATGATCGTTGATTTGCTTGAACTTACTCTCGAGCCCAATGTCGTTTAAATTTAATTTTTGCTAAACTACTTCAGACCGGCCTCAATAAGGCTAAAAGCAGAACCGTGACTTAATAAAAAGGGTCAATCAAACATTTTTCCTCATACAAGAATAATTATCCAATCAGGATCAAAACCTATTTAATCATAGCCTTAGCTTGATTACAACTCCATCAGGTTACTAAACCGGGTCAACACAATCTCCTCCTTATATGTTTTCATGAAAGATTACAACCAGAAGAGGAACAAATTTAGAGTCTGTTTTGAGAAAAGAATTATTTACTTCTTATCATAATTTAAATTTATTTCAATGATTATTCAATTTCATGGTAAAGTATATATTTATCAGTTTAAGAACATTGATAAGTGCTATGAAAAGATAACTAAATTATAAATTATTCAGCACTTATCACACCCCCAAACCTATGTTTTGCTAGTCCTCGAGCAAAATAAAACTAGAAAAGAAGAATTTTAACTCACTTTCGCAGGCATCGCGGTTACATTTACCATATGTAACAAGGCTTTAAACCCCTAGGTTACCCTAGTGGACGAGTTGTAGTCTCGTGAGGATTTTCAGTGAAGATACGCACAAACTTCAATAAATCATTTATCATTATTGTTATTATTAATTTTTTTTTTAATCAAATTTAAGATACATAAATGATAAGAATTTCAAAGCACACATGGTTTTATTTACTAAGTCAGCCCAAATCCTAGGTCAAGATGCAATTCAAGTTGAAGTCATTAAGTTTCCGTTAGGGAGTTGTAAGACTTATTTATACTAGAGTGCTTGGTGAAATCTGGACCGTACACAAGCTAAGGGTTCGGATCAACAAAATATTGCAAAGACTAGTAGTTTCCAAGGATTGGTCGAAAGGACCTGTTCACTGATTCAAAATCATTTTATCTGCAGGATTTCGAGAGTTGTGGATATTTACTTTAGTACCTCACAGGCTTTATCTGTAATATTCCAGTTTACTCGAATTTTTACAACGACGGCTTTCACACTATTGTCTTTTTCAAGGTCAATACAGAGTTTTTTTTTCTTTTTATATATATATTGTGCACTTTTACTCTTGTGATTTCTCCGTGTAACGAGCAATCAGTCGACAACTCTCACACCAGTTGGTATAAGGTGTCGGGCATCAAGACTCCCCTACGGACTTATGCTCAGAGTCCTCATCACAAGCCCACCTGACCTTTGACAATAGGTAGCCCTTTTCGATGTTCCTGACTAAATCCATTATTATTGATGATTTTTTTTTTTTGGATTAGATAAGTATGATTCATCAGGGTCCAAGGTTGCTACTATACTATCAATATAATGTCGAGCCTAGACCTTAGAAGTGTCGGCCAGTGTGTAGTGAAATTCCGAAGTATTAATTAGCTTACAACTCCCTAAGAGAGACTTAATGAAAAGAACTTAAATTTGTATTACTTCCGACTAGTCATTGGGCTTTTTAGATTTTATATACCTTGTGTGTTTAGCATTCTCGCATTAATGTATAGAAATGAGGTTTTTTAAAAACAAAAAAATTTTTTTAAATTTTTATTATTATTATTATTATTTTATAAAAAATGAAAATGAACACATTTTTTTTAAAAGATATTTTTTTTATTTTTTATTTATTTTGATAAACCTGGCGTTATGAAGTGAAAACGAATGCAAGAGATGCAAACAAAACAAAAAATGATTAAAAATACTTAAAAATACCCCCAAACCTAAACCTAACATTGTCCTCAATGTTTAAAGAAATCTAAGAGAATTGGGTTGCCTCCCAACAAGCGCTAAGTTTATTGTCTTCAGCCAGATATGGTGCATCTTTAATTATTTTGATAAATAGGGTTCGTCAAATTAAGGGATTCGATCAATTGCCCATCGGTAACACAGTCCACATAAGGTTTTAACCTTTGACCATTGACTTTTAAAATATGTCCACCATTGAGGTGTTGGATCTCTACTGCACCATAAGGAAAAACCTTTTTCACTACGAATGGTCCATCCCACCTAGAGCGAAGTTTACCCGGGAAGAGTCGCAACTTTGAATTGAACAGCCAAACCTTTTGACCAGGTTCGAAGGACTTACGGTTAATATTTTTATCATGAAAAGCCTTAGTCCTTGCTTTATAAATTTTAGCATTTTCATAAGCCTCATTGCGCAATTCTTCAAGTTCACTTAGTTGGAGTTTTCTGAGAACCAGCTACTGCCATATCTAAGTTAAACTTTTTGATAGCCCAGAAAGCTCTATGTTCAAGTTCTACCGGTAAGTGACAAGCTTTTCCAAAAACTAATCGGTAGGGAGACATGCCAATAGGAGTTTTGTAGGCAGTACAATAGGCCCAGAGTGCATCATTTATCCTTTGAGACCAATCTTTTCTATCGGGACGTACCGTTTTTTCTAAGATGTGTTTTAACTCCCTATTGGACACCTCGACTTGTCCACTTGTTTGGGGATGGTATGGGGTAGCAACTTTGTGGGTGATGTTATATTTGCGAACCAAAGCCTCGAAAGACCGGTTGCAAAAATGAGATCCCCCATCACTGATGATGGCTCGGGGTGTGCCAAAACGACAAAAGATGTTTTCATGTAAAAATTTAATCACAACCTTGTGGTCATTAGTTTTGGTGGCGACAGCTTCTACCCATTTTGAAACATAATCAACCCCTACAAGAATATATTCGAAATCAAAGGATGGTGGGAAAGGGCCCATAAAGTCAATACCCCAGACATCAAATATTTCTACAATTAAAATAGGATTGAGAGGCATCATATCTCTATGGGAGATGGTACCCATCCGTTGGCACCGTTCACAAGTTTGGCAAAAGTTATGGGCATCTTTGAAAAGAGTGGGCCAATAAAATCCACTCTATAAAACTTTTGCTGCAGTTTTTCTACCCCCAAAATGTCCCCCACAAGCTTGTGAATGGCAGAATGAAAGAATACTTTGAAATTCGCATTCGGGGACACATCGACGGATTACTTGATCGGGACAATACTTGAATAGATCGGGATCATCCCAATAATAGAACTTTACTTGTGAGAAGAATCGGTTCTTGTCTTGAGTTGACCAATCATCAGGAATTCGTCCTATGGCAAGGTAATTTACTATATTTGCAAACCATGGCGTTTTCATTCCTTGTACCCCAAATAATTGTTCATCTGGGAAAGCATCATGTAAGGGTGAGGTATTCTTAGAGGGCTCAAGAAGAATCCTAGATAAGTGGTCTGCTATGACATTTGCAGTTCCTTTCTTGTCACGAATTTCTAGATCAAATTCTTGTAGTAAAAGAATCCATCGAATCAGACGGAGTTTGGTGTCCTTCTTTGCAAGAAGGTGTCGAAGGGCAGCATGATCAGTGAATACGGTAACCTTGGATCCTAATAGGTAAGATCGAAACTTGTCTAGCGTGAATACTACAGCTAGCAATTCTTTCTCAGTGGTGGTGTAGTTCAATTGTGCATCTGAGAGTGCTTTACTAGCGTAGTAGATGACATGAGGTACCTTATCTAGCCGTTGCCCTAAAACTGCCCCAATGGCATAGTCGGATGCGTCACACATTAATTCAAATGGAAGGGTCCAATTAGGGGGCCGTATGATAGGTGCAGTGGTCAATTTCGAGCGAAGATTTTCAAATGCCTCCTCGCATGCTTTATCAAAGACAAAGGGAGTGTCCTTGGCCAGAAGATTGCACAAGGGTTTGAAAATCTTACTGAAATCCTGAATGAAGCGATGGTAGAAACCAGCATGGCCAAGGAATGATCGGATTTGTTTCACAGTTTTGGGTGGGGGGAGATTGGAAATAAGATCGACTTTGGCTTTATCTACTTCAATGCCCCTCTTGGACACGACGTGTCCTAAAACTATGCCTTCTTGAACCATGAAATGGCTCTTTTCCCAACTTAATACTAGGTTGGTCTCCTTACATCTTTTCAAAACTAAGGTCAAATTGTCCAGACAATCGTCAAAAGATAGGCCAAAAACTGAGAAATCATCAATGAATACTTCTAGAAAGTTTTCCACCATATCTGAAAAAATGGCCATCATGCATCGTTGAAAAGTTGCGGGTGCATTGTATAGCCCAAAAGGCATCCTCCTATATGCAAATGTCCCAAATGGGCAAGTAAAGGTGGTTTTCTCTTGGTCGTCCGGGTAGACAGGTACTTGGTTATATCCAGAATAACCATCTAAGAAGCAGTAGAAACCTTGACCAGCCAACCGTTCCAAAATTTGATCTATGAAAGGTAGAGGGAAATGGTCCTTCCTAGTCATTGAATTAAGTTTTCTATAGTCAATGCACACGCGCCAACCCGTGGTTGTGCGTGTTTGTATTAATTCTCCTTCCGTATTTTCAACCACAGTGATACCTGATTTCTTGGGTACCACTTGTGTCGGACTCACCCACTTACTATCAGAAATTGGATAAATGATTCCGGCATCTAATAACTTCACCACTTCTTTCTTGACTACCTCCTTCATGTTAGGATTGAGTCTTCTTTGCATTTCTCGGGTGGGCTTTGCATCATCTTCGAGATGAATTCGATGCATGCAAACAGAGGGGTCAACCCCTTTCAAATCGGCTACAGACCATCCTATGGCATGTTTATTCTCTTCTAGCACCCTTAAAAGTTTACCCTCCTGTTCAGTAGATAAGTTGGCTGCGATGATTACAGGGAGGCTATCTTCTGGTCCTAGAAAGGCATACTTAAGATTTGTCGGAAGTGGCTTCAACTCAAGTTTAGGTGGAGAATCAATGGAAGGACAAAGTGGTGTGCTAGCAATGGGGGGGAGAGGTTCAGGTTGGATCTTCCAAGGAAGGGAACTCATAGGGGATTGATTATCGAGTAAGATGTTAACTTCTTCTACGGCCTTGTCTATATCAAGTTGTCAATGTCAAAATGGGCCAAACATGCCTCTAAGGGATCATTTGCTAAGATATAGGGAAGGGCGTTCTCTACAAGATCATCCATTTCGTCAATTAGGCAACACTCGTCTTCCCTCACATGTTGGTCAGCGGCATGAAACACATTCAACTTAATTTTCATGTTCCCAAATGATATATCCATTGCCCCAGTTCTACAGTTAATACATGCATTGGCTGTCGCTAAAAAGGGACGACCAAGAATGACAGGGATTTGTTTTTTAAGGTTGGGCACATGTTCCATGTCAAGGACGATAAAGTCTACTGAAAAATAGAATTTGTCTACCTTGACAAGAACATCTTCAATCATCCCCTTTGGCATCTTCACCGATCAATCAGCCAATTGTAAAGATACCGAGGTAGGTTTCAATTCACCCAACCCAAATTTTTCATAGACTGAATAGGGTAGAAGATTCACACTTGCCCCTAGATCTAAGAGTGCTCGATCGATGGAGTTATTTCCTATGACACAGGAAATAGTGGGGGCACCAGGATCTTTGAACTTTGGAGGGGTGTTGTGTTGGAGAATGGAACTCACCTGCTCAGTTAGGAGGACCTTTTTAGGCACATGTGTCCTAGATTTCCGCTTTTGGGTGCAAAGGTCTTTGAGAAATTTGGCATAGGAGGGAACTTGTTTGATGGCATCAAGGAGTGGGAGGTTGATTTTAACTTGTTTGAAAACCTCCATCATCTCTTCTAGTGAAGTTCCCTTCTTGCCAAAGGGAGTGGGTGCATTAAGTGCTTCAGGGAATGGGGCCTTTGGAATGTGGGTTGTGGCAGATGGTGGACTAACTGAAGAAGGTTTTGGGTTTTCATGTGATACATTCCTCTCCTCTTCTTCTCCTTCCTTATTGTTACCCTCCCCAACCTTATTATCTATTATACGTCCACTCCTTAGGGTAGTCAAAGCATTGGCTTGCTCATGATTTAGTTGAGTTTCTTGAGCCACGTATTGTCCCCTAGGATTACTCATTGGTTGACTTGGAAGCTTACCTTCCTCTCGCTTGTTTAATGCATTAGCTAGTTGACCCATTTGGGATTCTAGCTTAGCAATTGATTGCGTGTGAGAGTGCAATAGTTGTGTGTTTGCCTCCAAACCTTGAAGGGCAGTCAACACCTTCTCCTCAAAGGCTGTATTTCTTTGGGTTGGAGGAGGAGGGTGTTGAAATTGATTTGAGGGACGGTAGAGATGAAAATTCTGAGGGTTTTGAAAATTTTGGGAGTAGGGTTGGGTAGTATTCGAAGCTTGCTGCCTCCAAGAAAAATTTGGATGATTCCGCCAACCCGGGTTATATGTATTGGAAAATGGGTCATTACCCGGTCTGGGCTGTGTTTGGGCAGCATTGATGTGTTCTTGCACGAGTTCGGGGAATTGGGGTGCTGAGGGGCACTCATGAATAGGATGCGATGGGCTAGAACAGATAGCACATACTTGTGCTTGGGAAGAGCTAACGACATGTCCTCCTATCATTAGTTGGTCAATCTTATGGGACAATGCATCTACCTTGCTAGACAGGTCCATAGAATGACTTATTTCACAAATGGCCCCTTTTCTTTGAAAATTCGGGGGTGCTTGACGAGAACATGAAGCATGGTGGAGAGAGTTTTCATTAAGATTTTCAAATAGTTGCCATGCTTCATGCTCATTTCGAAGCATGAAAGTCCCCCCGCATGCAGCATCGATCATCTGACGGTTTCGTTCAGTCAAACCGTCATAAAAACATTGCACTAGCTGCCACTTAGGTATTTGATGATGAGGGCATTTACGGATTAGGTCCCGAAATCTCTCCCAAGTTTCATGAAATTCTTCTCCCTCGGTTTGGGAGAAGCTTGTAATGGCACGTCTAAACTGGTTCGTTCTTCCTATAGGAAAGTATTTTTTAAGGAATTCTTGTTGCATTTGATCCCAAGAACGAATCGAGTTAGCTTCTAAAGAATTCAGCCATTGTTTGGCTCTATCTTTAAGGGAGAAGGGGAATAACCTAAGTTTCAGGGCATCATCAGTGAAGTTCTGAATCTTGACAGTGGTGCAAATCTCAAGAAATTCATCTAAATGTTTGTATGGGTCTTCGTTGGTGAGCCCATAAAAAGATGGGAGCATTTGGATCACACTAGACTTTATTTCATATTGTACAGCTGCTACCTCAGGTAATCGAATGCAAGATGGGGAAGTGTAAATAGTGGGAGTAAAGTACTCCCTCAGGAGTTTGGGTTGTTCTTCAGCCATCTTAAGAGGTGGGGATGATCCTAATATTTTGATCTTAGCTCGAATGTTCCTAAGGGTTCGTTCTATTTCAGGGTCAAAAGGTAATAGGTTTCGTACTCTAGAACGACTACCGTGCATACACTAGTACTCGATCAATCAAGCATGCAATAAAAGAGAAAAGCATATCAATCCTAGTCTTTGTCCTAAAATCACTAGACAGCTCCTAACTGGTTTGAAGAGGGCACCTAAGCCTCCAATCCGGTCTAATGAACCAAGTTGACCAGGTAAGCTCCCAGGTAAGTGGAGGGGTCACGATGCGTTCGCAAAGGTCCCACTTAAAACCCACTTGCCTCGAACAGATGAACTGTCTCCCTTATAGGGACAAAGCTTGCCTAGACATCAACTAAGCCACAAAGCGAAATTGGTGCAACTTTCGGTGATCTTCGTCCTATTGAGTTCGAATGTCCCTAGGGGCCAATGTCTAATTGATTTTAATTAAAGTGACACTATGTGAGATTGAGTTCACCTAAATTGGGCAAGAGTCCGGTGATGAAATCCGGCTCTTATCTTGTTGGGGTGATTGCCCTTACTAAGTGCAAATGAATTGGTGTATGTGTATCAGGCATGCATTCACACTTTTGCTGAAATTAAAATCAAACAATCACCACAAAATTTCAAGCTAATACTTAATTTAAATAAGAAAGGTTTAGAGGTTACCAAAGGGAATTTCCCCAACAATTTAATTTTTTTTTTAGGCAAACCTCTACAGCATTCCTTTTCCAGCAGTTCTCTTTTTGATCATCCCAGATTTTTCCTTCGATTCCTGATCAAATAAGATCAAAAGAAATTTTTTTAAAAAAAATAGTAGAAGAGAAAAAAAGAGATAAGAAAAGTAACAATAATAGAAAATAATTTTTTTTATTTATATATATTTTTTTGAAAGTTTTTTTTTAATTAATTAATTTTTTTTTAATGATAGGAAAAATAACTATGCTAGCAATCCCCGGCAACGGCGCCAAAAATTGATCGGTTCTTTTCAATTTCAAAAATAAACCACGCAATAGCACGTATCCTGTAGGATAGTGATTACGGGTGTCGGTCCACGGGGATTGGAGAATAAGTTATTTTTCTTTTAAAAATAAATCAAGAAGAAGGATTTGCTAACTTGATTTAACTAAATTAAACTATGAGTACGGATTGGAATTTATCAGAGTAAATAGATCTAGGGTTTGGAATCCACCACATAGCATTGCATCAAGGATTGTGTTCTTAATTTTTGTCTTTTGGAGAGGCATGCAATTTTGGCTACAAGCCTTTTAAAATAAAAATATAAAGAGTGTTAGGAAGATCCATCTTCGATGTAGCATGAAGTGTCTACCTAAGTATGCTAATCTAGGGTGCAGTACACCTCATCTTCCTAGGCATGGATCATCTTAGACTACTTTAGCAAACATGAATAATAAATAGCATGCTCAAAGTTTAAACATAGTAAAAGGATTTTTCATTGATAATAAGAATTTAAACAAGCTCCAAAAAAAATTAAAAGAATAAGAACTACAATGCCCTGATACATTGCTAGGGCTTCATCCAGCCCTAGACTAGGTGTTCAGCCGCGCATGGTGGCCGGATGTCCTTCCATCTTCAAATGAAAGCCTTCACCTCCCATTATTCCCAATATATCACAAACTATTCTCTCTCCTCCCCTCTCTCTTCTTTTTTTATTTCTTTCTCTCGGCTTTCTTCTTCTTCTTCTTCACCGAAACAGAGCCTCTCCCCTGTTTTCTTTCGAACCGAGCTCCCCTCTGGTTTCTTCCCTCTCCCCCTTTTATAGATCAATCGTTGAAGCATCGAGAGGGGGAGGATGCGTGATTGCTGGGGATCCGATTGCTTGGGGGCTGGGATTTGGAAACGGAAGGAGGGCGTCAATCCGTGGGATCACCAGCTGCATTTGAAACGGGCGGAAGAAATGGGAGCTTGATCGACGGGAGGAAATCACGGAAGAGCTGCTGGGTCCTTGGATCACAGTGCTTGCAGACGCGGAGGCTTGAAGCATGGGATGCATCACCGGCGGAAGAAATGGTGCTGGAGGACCACTGCAGACGGACGCTGGGAACTTGGACTGGTGCTAAAACTTGGAAGCAGGATCGCTGGGATCACGGGGACGTTGAAAGGAGCTGGAGATCCGGAAGAGTGGAGAACATGGATCCGTGGTTGCAGAGGCAGGAAGGAAGATGGCTGCGTTGCCTTGATCACGGATGGCTTGGATCAAGCTTGTAGTCCGGGTGTGGGAGTTTCCGGAAGAGGGTGCTGCAATTAGGCGCCATGGAAGGAGCTGGATTCTGATCGTGTCACGGACGGAAGAAGAGGCGGAGGATCTGCACCGCGTGGGACTCGTGGCTGGAACGGGAGGGAGGACGCGAATCTCGGCCGTGATGCACTGCGGGGAAGAAGATGAACAGTGGCTTATGTTTTGTTAATTTTTTTTTGTAACACTGTTCATATGAACAGTGTTTTCACGGGACACTGTTCATATGAACAGTGAATCCCCCGAAATTATTTTTATTTATTTTATTATATTCATTATTTTCTTTTTTTTGTGTTTTTAAATTTATAAATTTTATATGAAGGCAGGTAAGGAATTGGTTGGGAATTGACTTTGGGTTTGAGGTGGGTCATGATCGTTGATTTGCTTGAACTTACTCTCGAGCCCAATGTCGTTTAAATTTAATTTTTGCTAAACTACTTCAGACCGGACTCAATAAGGCTAAAAGCAGAACCGTGACTTAATAAAAAGGGTCAATCAAACATTTTTCCTCATACAAGAACAATTATCCAATCAGGATCAAAACCTATTTAATCATAGCCTTAGCTTGATTACAACTCCATCAGGTTACTAAACCGGGTCAACACAATCTCCTCCTTATATGTTTTCATGAAAGATTACAACCAGAAGAGGAACAAATTTAGAGTCTGTTTTGAGAAAAGAATTATTTACTTCTTATCATAATTTAAATTTATTTCAATGATTATTCAATTTCATGGTAAAGTATATATTTATCAGTTTAAGAACATTGATAAGTGCTATGAAAAGATAACTAAATTATAAATTATTCAGCACTTATCACCTCCCTCCCTTTATATATATATATATATATATATCTTTTTCTTTTTTTTTCTTTTCTTTTTCTTTTCTTTCCTTTCCTTTTCTTTTTCTTTTCTTTTCTTTTCTTTCCTTTTCCTTTCTTTTTCTTTTCTTTTCTTCTCTTCTTCTCCCGACTCTTCTCTTCCTTCTTCCCTTTCTTTCTTCTTTCTTTTTCTTTCTCCTCCTCTTCTCTTCACTCGACTTCCTCTCCTTCCCCACCTTTCTTTCTTCTTCTTTCTTCTCCCGCGAAGGGAGGTCGGCGAGCTCGGGAGAGGCCAAGTCGAGGCCGGCGGCGCCTGTGGCGGCCGGCCCTCTCCTTCTTCCCGCGAAGGAGGCATGCGCACGGGAGAAGAAGAAAAGTCCGCGGCAGTCGGCCTTCTCCTTCTTCCCTCTCTTCTTCTCTTTTTTTTTCAGATGGTATAACAAAGAAGTGAAGGGTAGAAATCCTTACCTCAGCCCCGATGAAGATTCGGCGGCTTCTTTCTAGCGGCAAAGGAAGAAGAAGGCCACCCAACGGCCCTCTCTCTCTCTCTCTCTCTCTCTTTCAGCAGCAACATGAAGAAGAACCCCCCCTCTCTTCCTTAGGTGTGGCGGCTCTATCTTGGTGGCTTCAAAGGAGAAGGAGAAGAAGCCCCAAAACAGGGGATCCTTCTTCTTCGGGATGGATTCCCTCCATCCCGCTGCCTCACATGCGCCGCACGTGAGGCCGAAAGTTGGGACTAGGACGGTCAAATGGACCGAGCCCAGTTCCAGGGTCTCACATTCCCCCCTCCTAAAAAAAATTTCATCCCCGAAATTTATGTATCTACAGTTTCGAAAAATTGAGGGTATTTCTGCTTCATCTCATCTTCCAATTTTCGGGTTGCTTCTCTTTCAAAATAAGACTAACCTTCCAACCTTGGATTAAAATGCCATAAATCTTTTCTCCAATAGATTAATTGCTCTTGATTAACCGATCTATGACAAGATTAGATTATAAACAATTCTAATCCACCCTTGGTAGAATATTCATCAAAATGGATTGATAATCTCAATTTCTTTCAATCAGACAGAGGGTTGATATTAATTGAAGAGGTACAAGCTTTAGATTTAGGAGAAGACATGATCCAAGATTAAAATCGATGATCTATTAATTCCAGTCTTAAGATGCTAAGTATTTTCTTAGCACGACATCAAATTGGAGAACCTAGGATAGTGCAGCGATATCCAAGAATCAGAATATTTGCTTTTCGTTTATCAAAAAAAATCTTACAACACAAGAAAATAGATCAATTCTTTTGTTTTTTAAACTTGCCGAATCAAAAAGATAATACTTCTGACCAGCTTCAAAAAAAATAATTCAGACCACTACACTTTTGCTGCACACTCTAATTCAAACCATCAAAATTCTTTGGATTCACTAATAATTTTTTATCAAAATACTACCTTGTATTATGAACTAAAGAGATCCAAAATTTCAATTTCCACGTAAAGCCTAAAAAGAAATCTTTGATTCTCGTCCCCAAATTTACCTCGAGCACATCCGTCTAGTTTCACCCTCGAGTCAATTGATGCATTCAAACCATCATATGGCTAGTTACTATGATTCAAAATTGATTGAATCTTAATTCTCTTATCAGTTCGACTAGAGGATTCTAAGTCAAACTCCAAGTAAAATCAACCAGAAGAATTTTCTCAATGCTCTTCCAAATTAGAAGGCGTTAAATCAATACAAATGAGTAAAACCAACTCAACCATCTCTCCCAAAGTTTTCTTTATCGAGATCTTTAGCATTTATCAAAAATTCTTCATCATAACTATGTAAGCCTCTGTTGACCCTCTAATGGATTTTGATGAATACAAAACACTAGAGCATAATTCCCTTTATCTTAACAAGTTATTTGAGGATTTTAGTTGGTTAATTAAGAATATTGTTAAGAAATGTCTAGGCAAGTTTCCATGATTTTTAAGAACTTATTGAAGAATTTTTGAGATGAAAGAAAAAGTTCAGGGACAGCCGAGACGTCTCCGGGTTGTCTCCGAGACGTCTCTGGCACAAACAGGAAGAACTGGCACGTCTGGAGACGTCCCCGGTACCTGCGGAGTCGTCCCCGCAAGTAAAAAGCAGACCAGTGGAGTCGTCCCCTAGATAGCGGAGACGGCTCTCTCAGAGAATTCCAGAAGACTTGTTTTTCGGAGATATAACGGCGGAGACGTCCCCGTAAAGCGCGGAGACGTCCCCGGAGCGCGGAGACGTCCCCTGAAAAAGCGGAGTCGACTCTCTCAGAGAATTCCAGAAGACTTATTTTTCGGAGATATAACGGCGGAGACGTCCCCGTAAAGCGCGGAGACGTCCCCGGAGCGCGGAGTCGTCCCCGAAGAAGCGGAGTCGTCCCCATGCAAAAAGCGCAAACAAGCGGAGACGTCCCCGTAAAGTGCGGAGACGTCCCCGGAGCGCCTGGGACGCGACTAACAACTTTTTCAGGTTTGATTTGAATTTCAAACGTCTCTTTTTTGTGTCTAACGGCTATATTTGCTTTTTGGGCTATAAAAGGGACCTCTTAAGTGCTTCTCAATATCTTCTAACCAACCCAATACAAGATCATTCAAGAGAGAAGAGAGAAAAAGAGGTTCAAGGGAGTTAGTGCATTCAAGTGAAGAAATTAAGCGCCTTCAAGTTTTCCAACAGATTTCGTGCTCAACTACTCTCTCCCATTTGGCATTCAAAGCTCACATTCAAGCCAACGCGATCCACATCGGAAGAACCATCATCTCCCACGCTTCCAACGGCTAAAAGGGTTCTTGCGGGTTCTATTGTTTATATTGTTATATTTGCTTGTTTAAGAAGCTTTGATTTGTTTTAAACCTTTATTCTAATATCTTGTAACTTGATTCAATCAAGGGATTGAATCAAGGGGTTAAGGTTTGTTGGTGAGCCAAAGGAAAAAACCAACGTTGTAAGGTTGTGGTTGGTGAGCCTTTGGGAAAAACCAACCGGGTTGGATTGTGAGCCCGTGAAAACAATCGGTTGGTTCGAGTCGGTGAGCCTGTGAAAACCGACCGAGTTCGTTGTGATCTCGTAAAACAACAAGTTGGGTTGTGAGCTTGTAAAACAACCGGCTGTAATCTGGAGGATTATAGTGAAATTCCCAAGAGGTCTTGGGGAGTGGATGTAGGTGCTGGGGTGCACCGAACCACTATATGTTTGTTGTGTTTGTGATGCTTTTTGTCATTGTCTAACTTGCTCACCTACTTCCTTAGATAAATTGCTTGCTTAACTCTTATCCGTGCATCCTTTAGTTGCAAGCATATTTAATTTACTTAATCAAGTCTCATTCAATAAATCAAACTGTTGCTAAGTTTAAATTCCACTGTGCATCTATACAACTTAGCATAATTAATTGAAAAGTTTTAGAAGTAGTACAAAAGTTTTAAAAGACCCAATTCACCCCCCCCCTCTTGGGTTGTATCTACTGGGCAACAAGTGGTATCAGAGCAGGTGCTCAAATATTATTTGTAGTCTTAACCGACTAGAGCCAAAGATCATGACAACTCAAATAGATAGTTTTCTAGGAGAAGGACAATCAATTGATACACCTCCACTATTTAATGGCATAAACTATACACATTGGAAAATACGCATGCGCATTTTTATTCAATCACAAAACTATTATTTATGGAAAATCATAATAAATGATCTTCACACACTCTCTCAAACTTTTAATGAAAAGGACTTAGCACAATTGAATGCTGATGCCATGAACTTATTATATTGTGCATTAGATAGGAATGAGTTTAATTGCATATCTTCTTGCATGACTGCTAAAGAAATATGGAATATGCTTGAAGACAAATATGAATGCACTAACAAATCTGAAACATCATGTGTAGAAGGAGAGCAGTATCATATTGAAAATCCATGCTTGGTGGCACAAGAGGTACATGCTGAAACTGAAAGCAATTTTACATTTGATGAACTCCATGATGCCTTTTCTGATTTGTATTTAGAATATAAGAAACTTATTTGTAAGAACAAGAACTTGAAGAATGAAAATCAAATTCTAATAGATGAAAAGCTGAAACTAACTAGTAAAACTGAAATCTTAATGAAAGAAAATCAAGAACTAAATCAAAGAGATCAATCTCTCACTAAAAGTCATGATAAACTTAAGAAAAACAATGAATTACTTTCAGAAGATAACAGAAGATTAACTAAAGAAGTTGACAAATTAAGACCTGTTGTTGAAAGATTTACCCTCAGCTCTGAAAAATTGAATCTAATGATAAATAATCAAAGAGCTGAATTTGATAAAGCTACATTAGGATATCAACCTTGGTACACCCAAAAATCTTTTAAGAATATGTTTGTTAAAACAGTTTTTAATTATTCTAAAACAGATTCTTATAATACTGATAAACAAAAGCTAAGTAAAATCTCTTCTGTTGTTCCTAAACCTATACATTACAAATTTGATGAACCTAAAAAGGAAAAACAGAAAACTGAAAGTTTTTCTACTACTCATATTCGATCTAAGTTTGTTAAATTCAACAAGAGGATACAGAAATACATCCCTTGTAATCCTAAAATCTGTAAATTCATGGACAAAATAGCTATTAAGAAAATATGGGTTACAAAAGGAACAATTATAGCTAACCTACAAGGACCCAAAAGAGCTTGGGTTCCTAAGTTGAAAATATGATTATTCTTCAGCAAGTATGTCTAGCTATCCAAGGTTCTAATAAAAGATGTTATCTAAACAATGGGTGCTCTAGACATGTGCTAAGGAATTGAATTTAAAATGTAATTAAGAAGAATGAGTTAAATGAAAGAAATAATGATATAAGTTATTATTGCATCCTCTCATATTGAAATTACTTTAGTATTCGATTAAAATATGAATTGCATGTATTGATCAATTTTGTGATATAGAAAATACTTTTGGAAATATAATCAAATCACTTCATTTTATAGTATACTATACTCACTATTGGATAAGTTGCAAAATGATTAATTTATTAAGAATAATTCTATGAATTCTCTATATGCTTGATTGAGAGTTTTTATCCATGGCATTATTGTTTATTGATCATAGATATGATAATGTGTACTTGGTATGTTTTTGAATATATGCACTATGAATACCAAGATTAAAGAAACCATCTTTAGCATACAAAATCAACTCATGCTAGTATGTACTTAATCTCAAAAGACCTTGCCATTGGCTTACTTAAATTATCTTCTTAAAGGTCAAAGTTTTGCTATGCATGCTAACTAAGGAAACAACCAAAAATCATTTCTAAATCTAAAGATGTTGTTTCCATCTCTAAGTTTTCAAAAGCTTACATTGGATTTGTTCTTGGCAAATAAAACTGAAGTATTTTTCTGTATTTGCTAAATCTTGTAAAAGTGTTTCAAATGAAAAAGGTTTCCAAACTGTGAAGATAAAGAGTATCATGGCACAGTGTTGAAAACCAAAATCCTGATAAAAGTTATACAGAAAATAATATTAAATTCGATTATTTCAGCACCAAGGACACCTTAAGTAAAATAGGATTAATAGAATTCTTGAAGAAATGAAAAAGACAATTGTGTATGATAGTCATCCTTAAAAGCTATCATCACTGTTTGTCATACATATGATTTCTATTAGATCTATTTTTGATGAAAACTCCTTTTGATCTTCTGAAAAATTGGAAATGAGCCTTTGCATATCTTTCATATTTTTCAGTCATACACGTTATGCTTGATATGATCTTATGAAAATAATGCCAAATCTGATAAAGATACTCCTATCCTTGGATATCATTCATCAAGCAATGCATATAGAACATTCAATGAAAAGATTCGAGTTGTAGAAATATCAATTCATTTTATTCCTTATGAGACTAATGATGTATTATGAAGATACTAAAATTAAATTATATATATATACCGTTAATCTTTTACATATAACAATCTGAAAACTTGTTAATAATTAGAATCAAAATTGGATTTTTCAGATATGCACTTAATGAAGAAAAATTGATGACTACTAAAAGACTAAATCAAGAAAAGAGGAAATAGATCTTGATAAAGATTCTTGCATGATTAGAAGCAAAGATCATCATTATCATGTGCTTGCTTCATGAGCTTTATATTCTGTCAAATGAATGTGTAGAATTCACTCCTATGTGGTTACTTCATTAAAAAGGAGATCTATGAAAAATAACCACCATATTTAAAAATACACATTACATATATGATAAAGCAATATGTGATTTAAAACAAGCATCAAAAGCATGATATATAAAAGCTTAAGTAACCTTTTTGATAGAAAGTAATAGTGATAAATCTATGCATCAAAAAGAAGAATCTATGATATCTTGCTTACTCATAGCACACATTGATGGCATCATTTTTGTTCTACCAATGAAAATTTATATGAAGAGTTATATTGCAAGGTGAGTTTGAAATATGATGAATGAATTAACATCTTCTCTCAAACTCCAAATTAAGACAAACAGGAAAGGGGATCTTCATTGACCAACGTTAGACCACAAGAAAACTCTTATAGAAAATTGGCATGAAGAAGGTATATCTATGACCCCATCTTGTAGAATTTGAAAAGAATGAGCAAAGTAGATCTATTGTTTAACGCTGTATTGAAGCATGATAGAATAATTATTTTATCATACAGCTAGTAGACCAGAATGTATGCTTATTATGTGCCCTTATGCAAAACTTCAATCCAACTTTAATGAATCATATTGATAACAAATAAATCATAATCTGAATTTTGATAGAAACAACCGCTTAAGATAAGTTGATTAAAACTTAGACAACATATCTTATTGATAAGCAAGTAGAATCTAAACTAAATTGATCTTGGAAATAAGAAATTGATTTGACCTTGATAAATCTTCCTATTGCCTCACATGCTTGTCCTTGAACCATCTGATTTAATGAATCTATCTCTTTAGTTCAAATGATATGTGCTTGCTTATATTTAGGCAATCTCTTGAGTAAAGTGACTCAACATGCAACTATTGTCATATCTCATATTGAGTCATCTAATTAAAAAACATATATATGTTGGATGAATGCTTTGTATCTTAAAGAAACTAATGACTCTCCTTCAAGAAAGAAAAATGAGAGATTTTAGCTTGAAGGACACCTCCACATAAGATACAATAAACATTCACATGCAAACAAGAGAGAGGATCTTCTTCAGCCAAAAGTTCACACATAAGAAATCTAGTTTGGCTTGAAGAATATATAATGAATAGGTAATTTTTAGATACCTTTCTCACAAATTAATTGAGCAATGTCAATAACTTAAATCTTATTATGGCATGATTATATTCTTTAATTATTAATTTTTGATATCATGTCTATGTGTGTATTGACTGACTTATACTTTTAGAAACTGTTTCATGGTTTGCCCAAACTAAATTATTTCTTTGCCTATATCATAACCATGAAATACACAAGTATATGCTTAAAATTTTGATGTAAAATAACTTGTGAGAAGTTATGAATACTTGAGCATAATGAAAATGTTGTTTGCATGATATACATCTATATGACACATAAGATTATTTCTTTATTCTGCTCTTTCATGTAAATTACTTGAGAATAACAAAAAGAGAGAGAGATAAAGAAAAGAAAATGGATATTATTCAAGAGATGAAAAATCTAAGCAAAGGCAAGTACTCTAATCTCAAGGAAAAGCAAAACAAGCATATTATATTCGGCACATTTGGAAGGGATAAAATCCATAATTAATTACATTTAAACAGGAAAAGTTTGAAGTGAACATTTTAACCTTTCTATATTGCTCATCATAGGGATGGTGCCAATGGGGAGGCTAGTGGTAGTACCCGGCACTATTTGACCCAACTATTCGGTGTAGGGCATATTAGGGACGGCACAAGAGGGAGGCTAGTGGTAGTACCTCGTGCCCCTTCCCAACTCCACCGGATAGGGAGCAAATAGAGTATAGAGCATAAGAAAGTTAAAAATGAAAGACAAAGTAAATGAAAGTATATAAGAAGAACCAAGTCAAATTTTTAATCACTTGAAAACACACCTTAAGGAATATATCAGTGCAAAATTATATTTAAATAGGGGGAGTTTATTTGAAAAGTATTGATTTGGATCCTTGACATGCTTATTCTTAATATTTTAATGCATGACTTAACACACAATATATTTTGCATGTGGCATGATGTTCTGAATTATGGATTATCAATATTCTGTAATGTTCCATGATTGGATAATCTGATTGAATGGTTGAAATACTATAGGTAGTTATTTTATTTTATTATTGAAAAGAAATTTTAGATTTGTCGTCCACAATCATCTCTAAAATCTGAAAGTTGAATAAATTTGTAAAAAGGAGAAGAGAAGGATATCTCTATTTAGGGAAAATAAACTGATTTTGTTTTATTCTTCAACTTGCCTAAATTTGGTATATAATGTTCTAATTCATACCAAAACTCAACATAAATACAAATATTCTGAATATGCTCTTATATGTTTGAAATATGTGCTTTCAATCGTAATAATTTAAGATGAGCTACAATGTGAAAGATACATATCTCAAATTATGACTTAGAAAGCCTCTATTGAAAATCTTTATGAAATTCAGAATTTGATTTTGTATAAAAGCTTAAACTCCATATGATTTCTAAATAAAATCTTAATGTAAGAAAAACAGAATTAATTTTGATGCCTTTGGTTGATTGCTCCGATACGCATCCGAAACATATCATTTCTTATCTTCAAAGTATACTAATATTGGTCTAAATGATGTGGCTTTCAATGATTTTGATTGCAAGTAAATATTTTTAAATATATGATTTTATTTTGATATTAAAAAATCTATTGGGCTTCATGTATACATTGCTGAAAAACTATGATTAGGAAATTGAGTTCTATAAATATCTATACCTCAATGATCATCTATATGTTTTTCTCTCTTACATTCTTAAAGACTTCCATCAGTATATATATAGAGTAAATGATCTTAAAGCTAGAAATATTTTAGCTCACTCAAATGATTCTTAAAAGAAAGAAAATATAAATGTTTTTGAAAGAAAAAAAAAAAACTGAGCTTCAAATGAATCATTTTCTGATTAATATCTCTATACATTTTCTCTAAGATTAGGAGAAAGCATAACTTGTGCTTAAAAGATTAAAAAGGGTGATTGCTATAAATTTTGAATAATTCTTGATCACTCGACATTCTCGATATCATAGAATTTCAGTTTTATTCACGCTTGTCATTAAAATCTGAAATTCAACAAAAGAAAAGAATGATTGAAGAGGAATGCATCTTTTGAGGGGGAGCTTTAGATATCTTATCCTAAAGTTACTTTAATTTGATGCATACCTTGATTTTTATGGATTGATTTTGATGAACATCCTTATATTGCAATACATGCTTTAATTATAAGTTTATACCTTAAGATGAGTTCTATAAAGGTTGTCTTATCTCAAACCTTGAGTCTTATGAAAATAAGCTGAAACTTATAGAAAACATATTTTTGAGATTGACAATTTTATTGAACATTATCTACAAATTCTAAACTCTTAAAATGGAATGATCAATTAAGGGGGAGAAAGAAAATTTCAGAAGGAAAGATCTTATGGAACTTAATCGCATAAATCTATAACTAAAGGAGAGGGAAAGAATACTAAATGAAAAGTGATCCTAATACTCTCCAATATGTATCATCTGAAATTTAAATCTGAAAATCTTTATGATACACCTTGAGGCGTGTTATTTGGTTAGTATATCTCATGCATCACTCTTGAACCAAATTGCAAATCTTAAGAGCCTCTAATTTAATGAAAAAGGGGGAGAATAATGTGTTAAATTTTCTTGAGTATCTCTTAGAAAATCTATTTTTGAACTTCACTAATGAGTCCTAATTGGCTTGCTCTTTAGAACTTCAATTTTGTGCCAATTCATTATTTTATGTATCAAATTGTGCTTATTCTCTAAAGAAATAAAAGAAAGTCTTTAAAAGAGCTCTAAGATGTATCAAAAATTGCATGAATTCATATTTTGGTATTTGTGCCCCAATGCTCTTATTATCATAAAAGAACTTTGAAGTCATTAAGAATTAATGATCCAACAGGATGATATGTCTTTCAAATATATAAGTTTTGATCTTTTACTCTGAAAATCAATTGAATTGCTCTCCTATTGATAAAATACTTAATAGATTAGGCAAAAGGTCTTAAATGAACAAGCTTTCCCACTTATTATTGAAGAGAGGTCAGATTTCCATTCGTGCTTTCCTTGAATATCATTTGTGGTACTTCTTGAATTAACCTAAGGAAGATTCCACCTACACTTGATTAGAAAACTATCTGTGGTATCAAATTAGAAAATTTCTTGAAATCACATTCGATGTGTTCTGCTCTAGAATTATCTTAATTGGCTCTGATCTATGCTCATTAATCTTTTTCTAACATTATTGCCTTGAGTTATATGATTCATATTCTTGCAATAACTTGACATGCAAATCAGAGTACAATAAGAAAAAGAAATATCTGAGTATTCTTATCTTTGTGCTTAATGTTCCACTATCTTTTTGATGTTGTCAAAAAGGGGGAGAAATATCTAAGTATATGCTCATAATGCTTTGTATTTTATATTGAATACCAACTCAGCTTAAACTGAAATAGGTTGATTGTGTTAAGCTGATTAAATCTAAAGCATTATCATGAAGTATGTTTTAAATATTTATGTTTTCTACTTCATGCAACTTAGCTATGCATTAGTCCTAGAACACAATATATTTTATATTGCACATACTCCAAGTTTTGTCATCATCAAAAAGGGGGAGATTGTTGACCCTCTAATGGATTTTGATGAATACAAAACACTAGAGCATAATTCCCTTTATCTTAACAAGTTATTTGAGGATTTTAGTTGGTTAATTAAGAATATTGTTAAGAAATGTCTAGGCAAGTTTCCATGATTTTTAAGAACTTATTGAAGAATTTTTGAGATGAAAGAAAAAGTTCAGGGACAGCCGAGACGTCTCCGGGTTGTCTCCGAGACGTCTCTGGCACAAACAGGAAGAACTGGCACGTCTGGAGACGTCCCCGGTACCTGCGGAGTCGTCCCCGCAAGTAAAAAGCAGACCAGCGGAGTCGTCCCCTAGATAGCGGAGACGGCTCTCTCAGAGAATTCCAGAAGACTTGTTTTTCGGAGATATAACGGCGGAGACGTCCCCGTAAAGCGCGGAGACGTCCCCGGAGCGCGGAGACGTCCCCGGAGCGCGGAGTCGACTCTCTCAGAGAATTCCAGAAGACTTATTTTTCGGAGATATAACGGCGGAGACGTCCCCGTAAAGCGCGGAGACGTCCCCGGAGCGCGGAGTCGTCCCCGAAGAAGCGGAGTCGTCCCCATGCAAAAAGCGCAAACAAGCGGAGACGTCCCCGTAAAGCGCGGAGACGTCCCCGGAGCGCCTGGGACGCGACTAACAACTTTTTCAGGTTTGATTTGAATTTCAAACGTCTCTTTTTTGTGTCTAACGGCTATATTTGCTTTTTGGGCTATAAAAGGGACCTCTTAAGTGCTTCTCAATATCTTCTAACCAACCCAATATAAGATCATTCAAGAGAGAAGAGAGAAAAAGAGGTTCAAGGGAGTTAGTGCATTCAAGTGAAGAAATCAAGCGCCTTCAAGTTTTCCAACAGATTTCGTGCTCAACTACTCTCTCCCATTTGGCATTCAAAGCTCACATTCAAGCCAACGCGATCCACATCGGAAGAACCATCATCTCCCACGCTTCCAACGGCTAAAAGGGTTCTTGCGGGTTCTATTGTTTATATTGTTATATTTGCTTGTTTAAGAAGCTTTGATTTGTTTTAAACCTTTATTCTAATATCTTGTAACTTGATTCAATCAAGGGATTGAATCAAGGGGTTAAGGTTTGTTGGTGAGCCAAAGGGAAAAACCAACGTTGTAAGGTTGTGGTTGGTGAGCCTTTGGAAAAAACCAACCGGGTTGGATTGTGAGCCCGTGAAAACAATCGGTTGGTTCGAGTCGGTGAGCCTGTGAAAACCGACCGAGTTCGTTGTGATCTCGTAAAACAACAAGTTGGGTTGTGAGCTTGTAAAACAACCGGCTGTAATCTGGAGGATTATAGTGAAATTCCCAAGAGGTCTTGGGGAGTGGATGTAGGTGCTGGGGTGCACCGAACCACTATATGTTTGTTGTGTTTGTGATGCTTTTTGTCATTGTCTAACTTGCTCACCTACTTCCTTAGATAAATTGCTTGCTTAACTCTTATCCGTGCATCCTTTAGTTGCAAGCATATTTAATTTACTTAATCAAGTCTCATTCAATAAATCAAACTGTTGCTAAGTTTAAATTTCACTGTGCATCTATACAACTTAGCATAATTAATTGAAAAGTTTTAGAAGTAGTACAAAAGTTTTAAAAGACCCAATTCACCCCCCCCCCCCTCTTGGGTTGTATCTACTGGGCAACAGCCTCTAAAATTCAAATTCTTTATACAAATCTAGATTTTATCAGCAGCCGCAACAATATTGACAAAAGACCCTAGATCGTCTTAAATCGAAACTTTGAATTAAAGTTTTATATACATCACATAGTCTCTGATAGACATGAACAAGATCTATTATTTGGATCCGAAGACGATAATTTCAATTATTAATAATTCCACCGAGATGAATACTTTATAATCTCCAATTAAATTATTTCTTCAAGATTGATAATTATTCCTTAATTCTTTCAAAAGCATAAGCGACAAGTTTAAGAGAAAAGAGATCTATGCTAAAACATTCCAAATACAGAAACCATTAATCCTAGACTTGGGATGCCATATTTCTCTCTCTCTCTCTTTTCCATAGCAAACAAAAGAACCTACTAATAATACGATAATATCCATATCAGTCAAAATCAAAAACACTATTCTTTTCATTGACAACGAAATTCTCCTTAACAAGGAAATCTATCAGAAAATATTTCTCAATCATAGAGTTAATATCGTTGACCATCTTAAAATAATTTAAACAACCAATCTTTTCATAATTTACTAAATCACTTCCAATCAAAATCCCAATCTACATTGTAATTTGAAAAGATCTAAAATTTCAAATTCTCGGTAAAGCCAAAGAATAATTCTAAAATTTCATCCCAAATATTTTCTCCATCTAAACAGGGGTTTCATACATGATCCACATACAATTTTCAATCCTCGAAGAATATTTTAATGAATATCATCGAATATATTTTTAGCCCAAACCTTAAACAACATTTCATATGGGAACCTTAACTTGTCACCGAATTAATTAACTTCAAGCTAGAAGTAACATCACATTATCCGATATCACTTTTGAACTTCCAAAATACTTACATTGCACGATAATATTCCATGACTATTACTCTTTCACTTAACTTAGTCAAAATCCAATTAATAATAACTCGGAATACAAATTACTCCACCAAAAAAACTCTCAAAATAGCTTATTCATACTTCGGCTATAAACACAGTTAGCTAGCATTCTGATTTCAGCATCACAGAATTTAGATAAGATAACACAAATTTATCACTAACAAAAGTAAACAAAGATATTTATCTTCTTGCCCCATCTCTCAAACTTTTCGACGAATTCTAAGAATCCTAAAAGCTAAGCTATGATATGACTAATCATTATTCTCTAGTAATCTTAAACATAAGCTCTGGTATCAACTAAGTTGTCACGCCCTCGGCCCGAGATCGCGAGCCAGGGGTCCGCGCCAATCGCCGCACTCCGTAGAAAACTCTCCCTAGGAGCATGTAAGGCATCTTAACCAACAACTCAATTATATAAATCTGAAAATAATTCAACTACGTAAATGCAATCTTATTCCATTGGCTAACTCAAGTTATAAAATCTCACAGTTCTAAAAACGTGGCGGAACAATAATTTACCAGCATGCAACACTTAGTTCTTAAAATAACAAAACCTTGCAATGTCCAACAATCATAATGAATGTCCAAGATAACAGTTCAACTTGAATAATCCTAATTTAAGATAACTTGCGCCACAATCCTTCTAGTCGCTCTCCCATTTTGGAACCCCAATAGATTAGTTTTCGGAATCTGTAAAACATCAAGAAATTTTATAATGAGCTAAATAGCCCAGTAAGTAATGAACACTCTAGCTAGATAAATCAAGCAACAATATGTAGAAAATAAATATATATGCAGCTCCAAGGTACAAGTCAAATATTTCTTAAATTCTTAAGTTTTTTTCATGGTTTCGAGATTCTTTCACATATTCAATTCATCTTGTCAATCCTGGACTATGACCATATATTTCCTGTGACAGGGTCATAAACACCGACTAATCTTATTGCGGTGAGTTCTTTAGGATAGTCAATTGCCAACATATCTGCCCCAATTGGCGGAGTCCTCAACATAGCCAGGTCGAAGTTCAATTAGTTCTCTATTTTATTTTTCAGCCATGAATGTCAAAACCAAATATCGTTCATATCTTAATTTCTTTCAATTTATCAGATTCAACTCAACAGCTAGGAACTATGACCACATGTTCTCTGTGGCAGGGTCAAATCACCGACTAATCTTCTTGCGATACCAATGTATTCGTCCCTATTGGCAGGGTCCTCAACATAGCCCGACTGCGAGTCTGAATCTATTTCAAGTTGTTATCTTTTCTCACATTATGTTAAGTGTTTCAAATCGAAAGATACAATGTCAGAGCAATCAAACACATTCCAAATCAGAAGCAAATATATTCAATCAGAGTCATACAATATTCTAAAAATATACATATAACCCATGCATCAAATTCGTAATCACGAATAATTCGATTCATAAAACATATATAGTTTGCCGATAAATCTAGTAAAGAGGTTACATCACTTACCTTGCGAGCGCGATCCACAACAAATCCAATTAATTATGTAAATCCCTCACAGAACCTAATATCTAAAAATCATATTCTTCTTTTAAAATTCATCACAACATATATATATATATATATATATATAATATAAAACTTAAATTTTAACATCTTTCCATGGCCGACCCTGCAGAAGTGCCTTGCACCCCAAGTTCGGATTCATACCCGTAAACCACCTCCCTCCCTTTATATATATATATATATATATATATATATATATATATATATATATATTCTCTTTCTTTTCCTTTTTCTTTTCTTTTTCTTTTTTTTTCTTTTCTTTCCTTTCCTTTTCTTTTCTTTTCTTTCCTTTTCCTTTCTTTTTCTTTTCTTTTCTTCTCTTCTTCTCCAGAATCTTCTTCCGACTCCTCTCTTCCTCCCCCCCTTTCTTTCTTCTTTCTTTTTCTTTCTCCTCCTCTTCTCTTCACCCGACTTCCTCTCCTTCACCCCCTTTCTTTCTTCTTCTTTCTTCTCCCGCGAAGGGAGGCCGGCGAGCTCAAGAGAGGCCAAGTCGAGGCCGGCGGTGCCTGCGGCGGCCGGCCCTCTCCTTCTTTCCATAGAGGAGGCATGCGCATGGGAGAAGAAGAAGAGCCCGTGGTGGTCGGCCTTCTCCTTCTTCCCTCTCTTCTTCTTCTTCTTTTTTTCTCAAATGGTATAACAAAGAAGTGAACGGTAGAATCCCTTACCTCAACCCCGGCGAAGATCCGACGTCTTCTTTCTGGTGGCAAAGAAAGAAGAAGGCCATCCAACGGCCCTCTCTCTCTCTTTCGGCGGCAACACGAAGAAGAACCCCGCTCTCTCCCTTGGGTGTGGTGGCTCTATCTTGGTGGCTTGAAAGGAGAAGGAGAAGAAGCCCTAAAACACGAGCTCCTTCTTCTTCAGGCTGGATTCCCTCCATCCTGCTGCCTCATGTGCGCCGCACGTGAGGCCGAAACTTGGGACTGGGCCGGTCAAATGGACCGAGCCCAGTTCCAGGGTCTCACAGTTCTATGTTTTGTACTTGTTTCATCTATTTAGTGAAAATTGTTAGTCTTATCTAATTACCTTCTTTGTTTCAGAACATTATTATCTTGGAAAAGAAGAAGCTTGTATTCATCTTCTTATTTCTCTTCTAAGAACCTATTTGTTGCCCAGATAAACAACCCAAGAGGGGGGGTGAATTGGGTTTTAAAATAATTATTACAATTATTTGATTTGCGAAATACTAATTAACACTTTTTGCAAGTTGATTAATTAGATGCTATGTGCTGTGAATGAAATGAAAGTAAGAGAGAGGCACAAACATCACAAACACAAAGATTTTATAGTGGTTCGGAGCTAACCCTTGCTCCTACGTCCACTCCCCAACCCTCACTTGGGAATTCACTATAACCCCTCGGATTACAGCCGGTTGTTTTACAAGCTCACAACCAAACTTGTTGTTTTACGAGGTCACAACGAACTCGGTCGGTTTTCCCAGGCTCACCGACTAGAACCACCCCGATTGTTTTTCCGGGATCACAATCGAACCCTTACACCGTTGGTTTCAACCTAGGGAGCACCAACAAACCTATACACCCTTGATTCAATCCCCTGATTGAATCAAGTAAAGACCAAATGGAAAGAACAAAGATAAACAGAAAAATAGAGCTTCTAAAAAGCAGATATACAGCAATATAAACAAGAGTAAAGTTAAGAGCCCTCAAACACGTTTGAGTTGGAGTAGAGAAGGGCTTCTTGAACTTTGGGTCTCCTCTTGAATGTCTGGAAGACTTGACGGCAGGAGGAGACTTCTTTAAATGCTGGGAAGAGGTGGTTGAATGGAGTTAATGGCGCTCTTCCTTCTTTTCCGTTGAAAATCAGTTTGCAGATGAAGGATTCTTATTTTCTTTGAGTGGAATGTTACTTCTCTGCTTTGCTACAGTCCTCTGTGACTATTTAAGCCATTCCCCACGGAAACTAGCCGTTAGACTCACTTTACTAGCCGTTCTGCGCACTCTGCACATCCTGACAGTGTGTCCGTTGGGGTCGGAGTCGACTCGCGCGATCTGGAGTCGACTCGGCTGTAGCGGGAGTCGACTCATGCTTTTCTGGAGTCGGCTCGGCAACTGTTCCGGATTTGAATTAAAGTGAGCTTCTCGACTGGGAGTCGACTCGACTTAACCCGGAGTCGACTCGCCAAAAACTGGAGCTGACTTGGCATTCTTGGAGTCGGCTCATCCCATGGAATCCATAGAGCTGTTCTTCAACTTGGCTCACTCGAGTCGACTCGGAAATACTGGGAGTCGACTCGGCGCTCAGAGCCCGAACTCCCGATCTTCTGTCTTTTGGCTCGTCCAGTTTTGGAATCGACTCGAACTGTTCCGGAGTCGACTCGGCTCTCAGTTTCCGAAACACTGCCTTCTGTCTTTTTGATGTAGCGCTGCCTTGGAGTCGACTCGAGCTGTCTTGGAGTCGACTCGCGTCTCAGAGACAACAATTCGGTCTTCTGTCTTTTTGGGGTCGCGCTGTCTCGGAGTCGACTCGGGAATTGCGGGAGTCGACTCGGATCTCAGTGTCCGAAAACTGCTCTCTGACTTTTGCCTAGTATAACACTGAGAGTCGACTCTAGCTTTCTTTGGAGTCGACCTGCCAACCATCGGAGTCGACTCGCGTTCCTCAGGAGTCGACTCGGCTCTCAGGGTCGAAAATTGCTCTCTGACTTTTTGTATGTAACTCCCTGGAGTCGACTCATACTACTCCAGAGTCGACTCGGCAAGCTTCGGAGTCGACTCGCGCTCTTTTGGAGTCGACTCGTTGACAGGTTTTGAGTTGAGTCTTTCTGTTCATCTGTCGGTTCTCAGTCGGAGTCGACTCGTAATGTTCCGGAGTCAACTCGAGCCTGTGCCAGTGCTTCTGATACGCTTGGAGTCGACTCGTAATATCCCGGAGTCGACTCGAGTCTCAGACTTTGGTTCAACTTGACTTTTTAGTTTATCCAAAATATCTTGAACCAAATCTAGATGCACTTAACCATAAATTTATAAGATTTTCACTGAAACACTAGATTGAATTCATTAGTAAACAAAAGATATACTCAAATGCTTTGAGCTCATCAAAATCAAATAGGGTTATGATCAATCACTCCACACTATTGCATCATAAAGGAAGTAGCATCTGTTTCTTCATGTTTGATAAGCTTATTTATTAGTATATATGCACAGTGAATAGTTAATTAGTACTATACATTAGTTGATAAAAATATGGATATTTTATATCTTTTTCTTTCTCTTAGATGCCCATAATAGAACATACAAACACTTATACAATTGAAGCACTAAGTTCCACCAATCAAGTCATAGCCATAGGTATAGACACAAGTAAACCTCCCATCATTGTTACTTCAAAAGAGAAAGTAAAGACAAGTAGTAAAACAAAAGGAGATCCTAAAAACAAATTAGATGGTTGGGATCATTCTGCTAAAGTTGAAATTGAAGAATGTGATACTATGAGAGCTACATGTAATTATTGTGGTATATATTATGCTTGTCCTAGTGCTTATGGTACTAGTACTTTAAGGACTGGTTTAAGAAGATGAAAGAAGTACCATATAATAATATGGAGAAGAAATAAAAAACCATATCTTTTAAACTAATGGGACAAAAGGGAGATAGTGTTGTCAGACTAATGGCAATGAAATTTGATCAAGAGGTGTAAGGGGCTTGCTAAGATGGTAATAATTGATGAGTTGCTTTTTAAGTTTGTTGAACATGAAGATTTTTGTAAATTCATTACTCTTTTACATGAAAGTTCCATATTCCTTCACGTACTGTGACAAAAGATTGTATTGAAATTTATCCTGATAAGAAGGAGAAATTGAAAAAAACTACTCTATAAGATATCTCAAGAATTTGTCTTACTACAAATACATGGACTTCTTTGCAAAATCTTAATTACTTGTGTTTGAGGCACATTTTATAGACAATGATTGGAAGTTGCATACAAGGATTTTAAACTTTTGTCTCTATAAAGGTGAGGTCATTGGTAAGGTAGCTGAGAATTGCTTGCTTGAGTGGAAAGTAAAGAATATTTTCACTATTACTATTGACAATGCGCATTATAATGATGCTGTAATTAGGGATTTAGAGAAAAAAATCAATAATTGGAAAGAAAGTGTGTTGAATGGTGATTTTCTTCATGTGAGATGTTGTGCATATCTTCTCAAGCTTGTTGTTAGTGATGGTTTAAAGGATTCGAACAATACAATTATTAGAATCCCTAATGTCGTAATATATGTGAAGGTTGCTCTGTTGAGTTACGCCTCGTGCGATGCGACGATCGTAGCGGAATCTCGCACGGAACTTTGTTCATCGTATGAACATGCCACGGATCGTAGAGTTCAAAAAATTTTATGGATCCAAATCCAAAAGACCTTTGAACTCATGAAAGAGGAAAGATTAGGATCTGAAGGGATTGATTAAATATCACAAAAACTAAATCAAAATCAGAAATTAAAAGGTTTGAAGATTCCATCTTCAAACTTTGTGCAGGTGGAAAAACACCGCAGCCTGATGATCTTTAGAGGTTTCCGTTGGAGCCGCACACGCGTCCGGCCTCTAGAAGTATCCACACGAGAACTTGACTATCTGAGATCAGCTCACTGGAGTGCTAGCTTCTTACAAAGACCTCTCATGACTATCAATGATGATTAGAAGAAGATCAGCGACATACCTCCTTGAAGAAGAACTCCTTCTTCAACCTTGCTCGCGATGGAGGAGGAGTATGGAGGAAGCTTTACACCATGGAAGAAGTGGATCTTTCTGGCCTTGCTATCGTGGAGGAAGAGGAAGAAGAGGCCCTCTTGCTGCCGTGGAGAAGGAAGAAAAAGCCTTGGGCGTGGGAAGGAAAGAACCCTTCTTTTCTTGGCATGTTGGCTCTCCTCTTGAGATTCTCTTCTCACGCCTCCAATGCAACCTTGGAAGAGGAAGAAGGAGGGGCTTCTTTCTACCATGGGAGAAGAGGAAGAGAGGGAGAGGGAGGAGGCATGGAGAAGGAGAGACTTCAATGCTCTTCACACGCCTCACCTCCCTCCTATTTATACTTGGTGGCTTAGGATTTTTCAAAGCTTATCAAACCAAAAGATAAACTTTTCCTTACCGCCCACCCTTGGATCAATGTCAAGTGTCCATGGTGCCATGATCAAGAGGATTAGAATCCTCTTAGGCGGCACCTCAAATCAATGCATGACATGTGTCCTTGGATCAAAAAATTAGAGCCTAATCATATTGGGCTTGGACCTCTTTCATGGCGCCTTGGATGGGTCCTAATCACATTAGGACTTAGGCTAACTCCTAATCATATTAGGAGAATTAGATGGGGCGCCACGCATCCTACAATGCCATGCGGATAGAGTCTGCATGGTGTGAACACGACTTAATGCATTTTTATCCTACAATGCTATGTGGATTTTAAAGTCTGCATGGTGTAAACACGACTTAAGGCATATTCCAAGAATATACCCTGATCTAATCAGGGTTAAACCAATCATGATTCCAACTTAATTTGGGTTGAACCCAATTTGATTTAGCTCATCAAATTAGCCCAATTGCAATTAATTCTACTTAATTCTTCTTCCATTAACTCACTAACACTAGTGGGTTAATTCATTCACCAATTATATTGATAATTGACATCAATTGTAATTCTAAATCATAATTATGATAATCTGACTAATCAAATCCTTTATGTGTGTAACTCTGTAGGTACTATTCTATTTGGTAGTGAGATATATTGAAATCTCCATCTCAATATCACTGAAACTCCTTTCAGTGGACTGAAACAATTTCAAATCTACTCTTAGGGTTCACTGATCATCAAGTGAATGCCAAAAACATATCCTTAGTCCTTCTCAAGTACTTAAGAATATTTTTCACAGTTATCCAGTGCTCCTCGCCTGAATTCGACTAATATTTGCTCGTGACACTCACAGCATATGCTATATTAGGTCGAGTACATAGCATGACATACATGAGGCTCCCTATTGCCGAAGCATAAGGGATCCTGCTCATGCGCTGAATCTCTTCATATGTGTTGGGGCACATCTTTTTGGAGAGATTTATCCCAAGTCTTAGGGGTAACAATCTTTTTTTAGAGTTTTCCATGCTGAACCTCTTCAGCACTTTCTCTATATACATTTTCTGTGATAGGCCAAAAATTCTCTTAAATCTATCTCTATAGACCTTAGTCCCCAAAATATAGGATGTTTCTTCTAGATCTTTCATGGAGAACTCCTTAGACAACCATAATTTGACTGATGTAAGCATAGGAACATCATTTCCAATCAGGAGTATATCATCCACATACAGTACGAGGAATACTATATCCCTTCCACTAATCTTTTTGTATACGCATGGTTCCTCCTCATTTTTGATGAAATCAAACAATTTGATTACATCGTTGAAACGAGTGTTCCAACTCCGAGATGCTTGCTTTAATTCATAGATGGATCTTTACAACTTGCAGACCTTGTGATCACCATCACTGAAAGTGAAACCCAGAGGCTGCTCCATATAGATATCTTCCTCAAGATATCTATTAAGAAATGCAGCTTTCACATCCATCTGCCATATCTCATAATCATGATAAATTGCAATAGCAAGCAACGTTCGAATGGATTTTAGCATGGTTACCAGTGAAGAGGTATCTTGATAGTCAATGCCTTCACGCTGACTATAACCTTTTGTCACTAACCTTGCTTTATAGGTCTCTACCTTGCCATCTGAACCTAATTTTCTTTTGTAGACGCATTAGGTATTATACCTTCAGGTGGATCTACTAAGGTCCAAACTTGGTTGGAATGCATGGAGTCTATCTCTGACTTCATTGCATCCATCTATCTCTCGGAGTCGATGTCTAATATCGCTTCGTTGTAGGTCTTGGGATCATCACTTTGTTTTCTTTCTTCCATGAGGAACACTTCCTCTACTTCCTCTGTAAGCATACCTAAGTATCTTTCAAAAGGATGGAAGATTCTACTAAATCTACGAAGTGGATGAGGTGAATCATGTACTGGCTCAATGTGAATAGGTTCACTAGGCACAATTGCTCGTTGCTCTTCAGAGACTTTCTCTTCGAACTCAATTTTTCTCCCACTGCTTCTATCAAAGATAAAATATTTTTTCAAGAAGATGGCATATCGGCTCATAAACATTTTATGATCCTCTGGGATGTAAAAATTGTATCCTAACGACTCTTTAGGATATCCTATGAAACAAGCATCAATTGTCCTAGCCTCTAACTAGTCCGTCTGTTGTCGCTTGACTTGGGCCGGACATCTCCAAATCTTGAGATAACCAAGACTCGGTTTCTTACTATACCATATCTCATATGATATGGTAGGAACGGTGTGGTAGTTACGCCCTGCACGATGCGACGATCGTAGTGGAATCTCGCACGGGACGTCGTTCATCGTATGAACGTGCCATGGATCGTAGAGTTTAAAAAAATTTTTTGATCCAAATTCAGAAGACCTTTGAAATCATGAAGGAGGAGAATTAGGATCTGAAAGGATTGATTAAATATCACAAAAACTAAATCAAAATAAGAAATTAAAAGGTTTGAAGATCCCATCTTCAAACTTTGTGTGGATGGAAAAATACCGCAGCCTGCTGATCTTTAGAGGTTCCTGTTGGAGCCGCACACGCGTCCAGCCTCTACAGATATCCACACAAGGACTTGACTATCTAAGATCAGATCTCATCAGAGTGCTAGCTCCTTGCAGAGACCTCTCATGACTATCAATGATGATTAGAAGATCAGCGACATACCTCCTTGAAGAAGAACTCCTTCTTCTTCAACCTTGCTCGCGATGGAGGAGGAGTAAGGAGGAAGCTTTACACCGTGGAAGAAGTGGATCTTCCTTGCCTTGCTACCATGGAGGAAGAGAAAGAAGAGGCCCTCTTACTGCCATGGAGAAGGAGGAAGAAGCCTTGGGCGTGGGAAGGAAAGAACCCTTCTTTCCTTAGCGTGTTGGCCCTCCTCTTGAGATTCTCTTCTCACGCCTTCAATGCAACCTTAGAAGAGGAAGAAGGAGGAGCTTCTTGCTGCCATGGGAGAAGAGGAGGAGAGGGAGAGGGAGGAGGCCATGGAGAAGGAGAGACTTCAATGCTCTTCATAGCCTCCCCTCCCTCCTATTTATACTTGGTGGCTTAGGATTTTTCAAGGCTTATCAAACCAAAAGATAAACTCTTCCTTACCGCCCACCCTTAGATCAATTCCAGGTGACCATGGCGCCATGATCAAGAGGATTAGAATCCTCTTAGGTGGCGCCTCAAATCAATGCATGACATGTGTCCTTGGATCAAGAGATTAGAGCCTAATCACATTAGGCTTGAACCTCTTTCATGGCGCCTTGGATGGGTCCTAATCACATTAGGACTTAGGTTAACTCCTAATCATATTAGGAGAATTAGACGGGGCGCCACGCATCCTACAATGCCATGCGGACTTTAGAGTTCGCATGGTGTGAACTAAAGTCCGCATGGTGTCAACACGACTTAATGTATTTTTATCCTACAATGCCATAGGACTTTAAAGTCTGCATGGTGTGAACATGACTTAAGGCATATTCCAAGAATATATCCTGATCTAATCAGGGTTAAACCAATCATGAGCCTAACTCAATTTGGGTCTGTCAACCCTAAAGGATGAATTTTGATGATTACAAAACACTTGAGATCATGTTGTGTACTAATGACATTGGTCTAATTGTGAAGATTTCTAAGTCAAGAAAAATCAGAAGGAATGAAGCACTGCAAAATCATAAGTTCTTCGCAAACGTCTCATGGGACATATTCTAAAGGAAAATGATCTTAATCTAATCCATGGAGATCAGAGATGAAGTATAAAGTTTTCTGTTTGAAAGACTTGAGTCAATTTCTAAGAAAAAAGAACAAGTTTAAGTTGATTCTAATAAGTTTTATTCAAAGAACACAGTCAATGAGTCGATCCCCGCAAAACATGAGTCGACCCTTGTGTAGTTGAAAGTAAACAGAAAGTCTATACCGCCTGAGAAAAATATGAAGAGTCGACCCTTGCGTTTAAAGAGTCGACCCTGGCTCAGTTTAAGCGACAGCCAGAAAATTATGGTATGAGTTGACTCTTGTATTTAAAGTGGCGACTCCTGAAGACGATGAGTCGACCCTTATGTTTAAAGAGGCGACTCCTGATGAAGATGAGCTGACTCTTAAGAATTAAGAGTCGACCCTTTGAAGATGACACAGTAAAAGCTTTCTCCACATTTTGAAGTGCCGATCCAGAATGAGCATGAGTCAACCCCTGAGATACATGAGTCGATCTTTGTACTGCTGGGACCACAACGGGAAGCTGTAAACGACTTTTGTCTTCTTCTGTAATAGAAAAAGATTCTCATCAGAACGGAAAGAAAGAAATTCAAATCCCGCCGAAGAATTTGTCTATAAATACGAGGGAACCTTAGAATGGAAACAACAAGAAAAAGAAAAAGATTCTATTGAAAATAAAAGGTTTCCACTGAGAAAAAGAGAAAAAAAGCTTAACAGTTCATCTTCCTCACCAGCATTGTAATCTGAAACTTTCTCTTGTGAGGAGATCAGTCAAAGTTTCTCACTACATCGTGAAGAGCTGCTGTTCGAACATTGGAACATCCTTCCGTAGCCAACTTCTTCATCGGCTTCAGTTTTTTCTTTCATTGATTTATTTTTTATATGCTCTGAAGCTTTAAGTTTTCTAGTTACAGCATTCTTTTAGTTGGATTAATTGTTACTGTAACAGTTTCATTGATTTGAAATTTGTAAAGGCTCTTTCAAGCCTCAATTGAAAGTTACTGAATCGGAAATATTCAGCAAGTAAAAAGTTTCTGGTTGGTTTATCTGAAAACCAACTAGGTTGTTTGTGAGCCCGAAAAAATAAATGGTGTAAAGTTTTTGGTTGGTTTGTCTGAAAACTAACTGAGTTGTTTGTGATCCCGAAAAACAAAAGGTTTTCGGTTGGTTGCCTGGGAAAACCAACTGGGTTTTAATTGTGAGCTCGGAAAACAATCAGGCTGTAATCTGCTGGGTTATAGTGAAATCTCAAGTTAGGCTTGAAGAGTGGACGTAGGTACTGGAAGTGCACCGAACCACTATAAAACTTGGTATTTGTGATTGTGGTTCTTCTTTTCCTTTTCTCTGCATTTTCCTGACTGCTTTCCTAACTTTATTTACTATCGTATTTGTGCAATCTTGTTTCCGCTGCTGAATCTATAACATAATAGTAACTCATACTCTCCATACGTTTTAACTTTGATTATTTTTAAAGAGACTCAATTCACCCCCCCTCTTGGGCTGCACCTCTAGGCAACAAGTGGTATCAGAGCTTGGTACTCCCAGAAACGTTTTGATCTAACAATCAAGAGTTAAAGGTCATGGCAGCCACTATGGGATCCTTTGTTGCCGAAGGGCAATCTACCAATAGACCACCTCTTTTCAATGGTACAAATTTTACTTATTGGAAAGCTCGTATGAGAATTTTTATTCAGGTACTTGACTATGATTTATGGACTGTTATTATTAATGGACCTCACACACCAACTAAAATTGTTGATGGCATCACCTTATTCAAACTTGAGATTGAATGGGATGATCATGATAAAAGAATGGCTCAGCTGAATGCAAAAGCCATGAATGTCCTTTACTATTCTTTAATGCAAATAAGTTTAATCGTATATCTATTTGCATGACTGCTAAAGAAATCTGGGATAGGCTGGAAGTTACACATGAAGGCACTAACCTGATCAAAGAATCTAAAATCAGTATGCTAGTGCATAAGTATGAATTATTTAAAATTGAAAATAGTGAATCTATAACTGAAATATTTACTAGAATTACTGATATTATAAATGGCCTGAAAAGCCTTGGTAGATCTTACTCTAACAATGATCTTGTTTGAAAAATTCTTAGGTCTCTTCCTAGAGCATGGGAAGCAAAGATCACTGCCATTAAAGAAGCCAAAGATCTCAACTCTCTCCCACTGGAAGAACTGCTGGGTTCCTTAATGACTCATGAGCTCTCAATGAAACAGAACCTTGAGGAGGATGAACTCAAGAAGCGTAGAACCATCGCTCTTAAATCCACTCTGCATGAGGATGAGAGTGATGATTCTGAACTTGATAACAGTGAGGAAATGGCCTTAATTACAAGAAAGTTTAGAAAATTCTTCAGAAGAAACAGAGAAAATTTCAGAAAAAGGTCTGTAATCAAGGGGGAGCAAAGCAAAGAAAATAAGGAGCAATATGTTTGTTATGAGTGCAAAAAGTTTGGACACTTCAGAACAGACTGTCCTCTATTAAAGAAGGCTTCGAAGAGGTTAAGGAAGAAAGCTATGGTGGCTACTTGGAGTGACGGTGATGAATCCAGCTCTGGAGAAGAAGAATAGCAACAAGAAGCTGCAAATCTGTGTCTAATGGGACACGAAAATGAGGTATATCTGAATACTGAATATGATTTCACTTTCGATGAGCTTCAAGATACTTTTTCTGAGCTTATGATTGAAGATAAAAAACTTAGCTTAAAGAACAAGGAACTGAAGATTAAGAACCAATCACTAGAAAAAGAAAATACTTTGCTTCCGGATAATAAGAAGAAACTGCATGAAGAAAATCAGAAGTTAGTTAATGAAGTTGAAAAACTGAAACCTATAGTTGATAAATTTACCCTAAGCTCTGAGAAATTAAATTTTATTCTAGAAAGTCAGAAAGCTGTTTATGATAAAGCTGGTTTAGGATATAATCCTTGTAAGAAATAGAAATCATTGAAAAATATTTTTATGAAACCCACTTATGTTCAACCAAAATCTGTACCACTCAAATTAGACAAACTGAAACAGAAATATGCCACTTACAATCCTATAAGTCAGAATCTTATGAACAATGCTTCAATTAAAATGATATGGGTTCCGAAGGAAACCATCATTACTAACATTCAAAGACCCAAGAAAGCTTGGGTACCAAAGATAAAGAATTGAATTTCTGTTTTGCATGTGTGTCTAGCATCCCAAGCATCAAACAGAAAATGGTACTTGGATAGTGGGTGCTCTAGACATATGATAGGGGATGAATCCCAATTCATGTCCCTCAAAAAGAAAGATGGAGGAATGGTTACCTTTGCTGATAATGAAAAAGGCAAAATCATTGATATTGGTAATATTCGGATTACACCAACTACTTTTATTGAAAATATTTTATTGGTAGATGGATTGAAACATAATTTGCTAAGCATTAGTTAATTCTATGATAAAGGATATTTTGTGACTTTTGAATCATCATTATATTTAGTTTCTAGTAGTAATGACAGTGGTATAATATTTACTGGACATAGACATGAAATGTATATCTAGTTGATTTAAATCAAATACTCATTAAAAACATGGACTGTCTAGTAGCAATGAAGACCAAAAATAGTGAAGCCAGCTTGAGGATGATAGTGGTATTTTGATGATTAATACAATGATTAATAATGAGCTAAAATTTGCGATAGGAAAGGGATAGTAAATTCCAAATTCTAATTCGGCAAAGTTTCAAGTGAAACGTACTCTTAAGTGGACAATAGTAATTTTCATTGTTTAGAGTATGTAGCACCACCATGACATATATTCAAAATTGTTTAAAGTTTATTTCATTGATTATACGGATAAATCTAACCTTAAGTTGCAGCAAAGTATAGATTGAGTCGACCCCAAGCTTGATTGAGTCGACCCCGGCACATCAAGGAAACATCTGGCACACTTCTGCAAAAATGGCACAGATGAACAGTACTTGGGTCGACCCAAGTGAAAGTTGAGTCGACCCCATCTTCAAGCTTCAAGAAAACAAGTCTCTGGAATCCCTGAGAGGGTCGACCCAAATGGAACTTGAGTCGACCCAACCTTGAGTCGACCCCAACAGAACATGAGTCGACCCAAAGGCTATGTCATTCAAAAATCAGTTCTCTGGAATCTCTGAGAGGGTCGACCCAAGTGAAATTTGAGTCGACCCAACCCAACCTTGAGTCGACCCAAAAAGTGTTGAGTCGACCCAAGTGAAGGAAGGCTGAAACACAAGGTTCTGTGGTTCCTGAGAGGGTCGACCCCAATGTTGCATGAGTCGACCCAAGTGAAAGTTGGGTCGATCCCAGTAAAAGTTGAGTCGACCCAAGCACGGGCAGAAGCATAACGGTTAGTTCTGCAGAAGTACTTTTTGACCTCCAAACAGTAAGTAACAGCTAGTTTTTGAAATCTGACCAATGAGGGATGTCCAATGGGTGAGGAAAACTATTTAAAGGGACACTATTCATCAGAGAAGAATATCCTTTTGCAAAAAGATCAAAGCTTACACAAGAAAGACAAGTGCCCTAATCTTCTTCATCCAAGTGCTTCATTCAAGAGTTGAAAGGAAGTGGTTGAGCAGATTCCAAGAGATATCAAGAGCTCCATCCACCCTCGAAGAGTGAAGCATTCTTGACAAAGAAGAGAGAAGTCTCATCAAGCGATAACTATTCTCTAAATTCTTCTTTGTAGCTTATAATTATTATATTTGCTCATCTAGGAGCTTCAACTTTCTTCTTTCTTTTATTAATCACCTTGTAAAGGTTTGTTGGTGAGCCCGCAAAACCAACGGTGTAGGTTTATTGGTGAACCCGTAAAACTAATTGTGAAGGTTCGTTGGTGAGCCCGTAAAACCAACAAAGGTTATTGGTGATCCCGGAAAACCAAAGTGTAAAGGTTTTTGGATTGTGAGCCCGGAAAACAATCCAACTGTAATCCGAGGGATTATAGTGAATTTCCAAGGGGTCGCTTGGGGAGTGGACGTAGGTGCTTAGGAGAGCACCGAACCACTATACTTCTTGTGTGTTTGTATTGTGCATTGTTCTAATTTCACTCACTCATCAATTAACTAAAGTAAGATAGCAAAAATTTAGAAAAACCAATTCACCCCCCCCCCCCCCCCTCTTGGCTTGTCACCTTGGGCAACACAGCTCATTATGGCATCGAAAATTAGCTCATGCAAGTATGAACTTAATTTCAAAACTTATTTGAAAAGAATTTTTTTTCGGCTTGCCTAAATTATCATTTGAAAAAGATAAAATCTGCTATGCATGCCAGCTAGGAAAACAGACCAGAACCTCTTTCAAATCTAAAACGCTGTTTCTACTAATAGGCCTTTAGAGCTTTTGCATATGAACTTATTTGAACCAACTAGAACTGCAAGTCTAGGAGGAAAACTTTATGGTTTTGTTATTATGGATATTTTTCTAGGTATACATGGGTTTTATTCTTGGCACACAAAAATGAAGCATTTTCAGCTTTCATTAAACTGTATAAAAAGATTTCAAATGAATATGGACTGAAAACTATCAAGATTAGAAGTGATCATGGAACTGAATTTGAAAATCATGATTTTGAAAATTTCTGCACTGAAAATGGTATTGATCATAATTTTTCTGCACCAAGAACACCACAACAAAATGGTGTTGTAGAGAGAAAGAATAGAACATTTACTGAAATGGCTAGGACAATGTTATGTGAGAGTGACTTACCAAAGTATTTTTGGGCTGAAGCAATAAATACAACTTGTCATGTTCTTAATAGAGTTACTATTAGGTCAATACTAAAGAAAACTCCATATGAACTCTTAAAAAATAAGAAACCAAATCTTTCATACTTTCATGTTTTTGGTTGCATCTATTTTGTTCTAAATAATGGTAAGGACAACTTGGGAAAATTTGATTCAAAATCAGATGAAGCTATTTTTCTTGGATATTGTTCATCAAGCAAAGCATATAGAATATTTAACAAGAGAACTCTAGTTGTAGAAGAGTCAATACATGTTATCTTTGATGAATCTAATGACCCTTGATCAAGAAAGAATTTAGATCTCGATGATGATGCAGAAGAACTCAATAAGCAAGCCAAAGAATTGACCCTAAAGGATGTGTCTGAATCTGAAAATTCAGAGCATAATGAAAATCAGAAAGAAGAAGATCAAATACTTAATGATAAAACTAGTCTACCAAAAGAATGGAGGTATGCACATAATCATCCTAGAGAACTAATAATTGGTGATCCTTCACAAGGAATTAGGATTATAACTTTCATTAGAGATGTTTGTAATCATCTTGCATTTGTTTCTTAAATAGAATCAAAATCTTTTGAAGAAGCTGAAAAAGATAACTATTGCTTAATGGCAATGCAAGAAGAACTGAATCAATTTGAAAGAAACAATGTTTGGAATTTAGTTAGAAGGCCTGAAAATATTTTTGTAATTGGAACAAAATGGGTTTTCAGAAATAAATTAAATGACGATGGAATTGTAATTAGAAATAAGGCTAGATTAGTTGCTAAAGGATATAATTAAGAAGAAAGAATTGATTTTGATGAAACTTTTGCACCTGTGGTTAGACTTGAAGTTATTAGATTATTACTTGCATTTGCATGCTTCATGGATTTTAAATTATTTCAGATGGATGTCAAAAGTGCATTTCTAAATGGTTTCATAACGGAAGAAATTTATGTAGAACAGCCACTCTGATTGTTCAAATATATGTTGATGATATTATATTTGGTGCTACTAATGAAAGTTTATGTGAAGAATTTGCTAAGCTCATGCAAGGTGAGTTCGAGATGAGTTTGATGGGTGAACTCAACTTTTTTCTTGGACTTCAAATCAAGCAAACAAGAGATGGAATCTTCACCTACCAAAGCAAATACACAAACGAAATCTTAAGGAAGTTTGGTATGGAAGATTCAAAATCAATAGGTACTCCTATGAGCTTCTCTTGTAAATTAGAAAAAGATGAGCATGGTAAATCCTTTGATTCAAAGCTGTATAGAGGAATGATTGGATCTCTACTTTATCTCACAGCAAGTAGACCTAATATAATGCATAGTGTTTGTATGTGTGCAAGATATTAAGTAAATCCTAAAGAATCACACTTAATTGCTGTTAAAAGGATATTAAGATACTTAAAAGGAACTCAACATTTAGGTTTATGGTATTCTAAGACATCTACAATTGACTTAATTGGATATTCAAATGCTGATTTTGCTGGTCGTAGATTAGACAGAAAAAGTACAAGTGGAACTTGTCAATTTTTTGGAACTATCTTAATCTCTTGGTTTAGAAAAAAGTAAAATTCTGTAGCATTATCTACAGCTGAGGCTGAATATATTGCTGCAGAAAGTTGCTGTGCCCAAATTCGATAAATTAAGCAACAACTCGAGGACTATGGCATAAAACAAAATAAGATTCCTATAAGGTGTGACAATACTAGTGCTATAGAGAAATGATTGGATCTTTACTTTATCTTACAGCAAGTAGACCTGATATAATGCATAGTGTTTGTATGTGTGCAAGATATCAAGTAAACCTTAAAGAATCACACTTAATTGCTGTTAAAAGGATATTAAGATACTTAAAAGGAACACAACACTTAGGTTATGGTATTCTAAGGCATCAACAATTGACTTGATTGGATATTCAGATGCTGATTTTGCTGGTTGTAGATTAGACAGAAAAAGTACAAATGGAACTTGTCAATTCCTTGGAACAAACTTAATTTCTTGATTTAGCAAGAAATAAAATTCCGTAGCACTATCTACAGCTGAGGCTGAATATATTGCTGCAGAAAGTTGCTATGCCCAAATCCTGTAGATTAAACAATAGCTTGAGGACTATGGCATAAAACAAAATAAAATTCCTATAAGGTGTGACAACACTAGTACTATAAATCTGACTAAAAATTTCATACAACACTCAAGATCTAAACATATGAAAATCAGACATAATTTCATAAGAGATCATGCTCAAAATGGGGATATAAAAATGGAATTTATAAATACCGATAAACAAATTGCAGATATATTCACTAAACCTCTTAATGAAGAAGTATTTTGTAAATTTAGAGATGAATTATGCATTTGTGATCCATTTTGATGACTGATTAAGAATGATAAACTGTGTATTTTGATTGACTATTAAAAGTTGAATTTTAGTTGATTTGATCCGTGGTTTGTAATTGAGTTTTAAATCTTATTCAAAAAGATTTTGTCTCTTGAACAGTCTGAGGAGATGACTCATGTAAATGAGGAGTCGACTCATGTAGTAAGGGACGACTTTTAAGTTAAAAGAGTCGACCCCTAACTCACAAGAGACGACTCTTAAGTTAAAAGAGTCGACTCTTAGTTCATAGGAGATGACTCATGAGTTGGATGCGTCGACTAAAGAAAAAACTATTCGAAACGAATTCTAAAAGGCTTTCTCTCTCTCTCTGAAACGTTGAACCTGAAACGTTTCATACCCCTTAGAGCGCTTTTTTGTCTTCAAACTCTTCTTCAAACCAAAAACCTCCAAAAATCCTAGAAAATATTTTCGAGGTTCGGATTGATCTTCCAATGGTGAGGGTAAAGCAAGTGACATCCGGACCAAAGAGGAAGAATGCCACTCCACAAACTGAGAGGAGAACAAAGGCTCGGGCAGAGAATCCACAGAGGCAAGTAACACCACTGCCTCAACCCGTTACGGCTCCTCTATCACCTCCGTCCTCAGTGTCGAAACAAGGACCTCTCTCCATAAGAAATGTATCAACAGGAAGGAGAGTGGATTTTGAATTTCTGGAAAAAGAAAATTTCCCCTTAGGGCAAAATCTAAAGGATATGGGTTGAAAATATTTATGTTCACTGAATGTGCCAATCTATCCAGAACTGGTACGAGAGTTCTACAACAATGCCAAATATGGAGAAGGATAGATCTCATCCAAGGTAAAAGAAATCCCTATCTTAATTACTGAAGAAATTCTTAGAGATACCCTTCGGATTCCAAATGATGGAGAAAATAGAGATCATCTAGAAAATAGAAATGAAGGGATTAGTACTATTCTGAATAGAGAAGTCATAGAAGATTGGACTGAGATCAGTGCCAACTGCCAATCAACTGAATGCAGAGATGCGCTACTGCATCACATGATCAACAAAATGTTCTTCCCGAAGATAGAAAAATTTGATCATATTTTAGAAAGGGATATACTAGTAATGCACCATATCATACAAGAACTCCTACTGAACCTACCTGCTTGATGCTTAGATACATGGAAGCTCAAGGTCAAAGAAAAGGAGCTTCACTTCCTTATGGTATGGTCTTAAAACAAGTCCTCTGTAACTTCAATGTAAATCTAGAAGGAGAAACCAAGAAAGAATTACTGTCTTCTAATGTTTACAATGACAAATCATTGAAGAGGATGGGATTTGTCAAATCTGAGGGAAAATGGACTCATAAAGGGAAGGGAATTCAAGATGAAAGTGGTCAAGATACTCCTACACCACACAAAGGCAAAAGAATTCCTACATAAGCACCTCTAACAGAACCTTCAGTTAGTCAGCCTCCTCCTATTCAAAGGCCATCAGATCCTCCACTCAGACTTGAAAAATGGCAACTAAAAGCCATTGGGGACAATATTATTACAGCACTGTTTAATTCTGGAGTTAGTTTTAGCAAAGTCCATCATCTCACTAACATGACCCAAGAAGTGAAAGCAGAACTGTAAGGTTTAAGGCAACTAGCAGCTAACCAACAGAGGAGAATTACTGAGATTGAAAAACAGCTGCAAGCACAAGAAAATTTTGTTCAAGGCTCCATCCAAGAATTGAAAGAAGAACACACTCAGCTCAATTGCTCCATCACTGCACTGAACAGTAAAATTGACAAGATGATGAAAGAGCCAAAGGAAGATCAGTTTGTACCTTCATCTTCAAAACCTTGAACCTAGACTGACCTTAGATTGAACCTAACCTGATCTTAGACTGAAACCCATGTTTTCAAAACATAACCTTGTACTAAGCTTGTTTTGGCACACTTGTATGCTGTCTAATACAAATTGATCTCAATTGTAATCTTTTTGATTTATCAAGTGTCCTTCATTTATCAAATGTAGTGAATGCTTACCCTTCTGGAAATGCAGTGAATGTCTTTATTGATTTGTATGCTGCTCTAATACATTTTGAATCAATCCTTAATCCTTAATGTTGGTATCAGAAATTATTGTTAATTTCCTTCCTTTTGTTGATGACAAAAAGGAGGAGAAATATATAAAAAAGAATTCTAAACTGAGAGATAGGAAATATGAAAAGAATTCAGAATACAAATCGGGAGAAATATATGAAAAAGAATTCTAATCTGAGAAATAAGAAATATGAAAAGAATTCAGAATACAAATCTCTACATTAAAGATAATATATAGGGGGAGATTTAAATTATGATGGTAAACAAAACTTAAGAAAAGATGAAGAACAAAAACTCTGCATAATTCAAATGTTTATAATTGATAGGGGGAGACTTTTCTCCTTAATTTGGTGAAATTATGCATATATCTCTGAATGTCATATTTGCTCTGAACTTCATTATAAAATTCTGATAATTGCTGTGAAACTTTTTTTAACTCAATGGTTTTGTCATCATCAAAAAGAGGGAGATTGTCAACCCTAAAGGATGAATTTTGATGATTACAAAACAGTTGAGATCATGTTGTGTGCTAATAACATTGGTCTAATTGTGAAGATTTCTAAGTCAAGAAAAATCAGAAGGAATGAAGCACTGCAAAATCATAAGTTCTTCGCAAACGTCTCATGGAACATGTTCTAAAAAAAATGATCTTAATCTAATTCATGGAAATCAGAGATGAAGTCTAAAGTTTTTTGTTTGAAAGACTTGACTCAATCCTAAGCAAAAAGGATAAGTTTAAGTTGATTTTGATAAGTTTTATTCAAAGAACACAGTCAATAAGTCGACCCCCGCAAAATATGAGTCGATCCTTGTGTAGTTGAAAGTAAACAGAAAGTCTATATCGCCTGAGAAAAACTTGAAGAGTCGACCCTTGTTCAAAATGAGTCGACCCCCAAAATTGAAGAGTCGACCCTTGCGTTTGAAGAGTCGACCCCAGCTCAGTTTAAGCGACAGCCGAAAAATTATGGTATAAGTTGACTCTTGTATTTAAACTGGCGACTCCTGAAGACGATGAGTCGACCCTTATGTTTAAAGAAGCGACTCCTGATGAAGATGAGCCGATTATTAAGAATTAAGAGTCGATCCTTTGAAGATGACACAGCAATAGCTTTCTCCACATTTTGAAGTGCCGATCCAGAATGAACGTGGATCGACCCTTGTACTGCTGGAACCACAATGGGAAACTGTGAACGACTTTTATCTTCTTATTTCAATAATTTGGTTCTTTCTATCCCGAATCACATTCGACACGTGCAATTTCTTTTCCGTCAATACGCCATGCAATTTGTACTTGAATTTCTCTGTAACAGAAAAAGATTCTCATCACAACGGGAAGAAAGAAATTCAAATCCTGCCAAAGAATTTGTTTATAAATACGAGGGAACCTTAGAATGGAAACAACAAGAAAAAGGAAAAGATTCTATTGAAAATAAAAGATTTCTACTGAGAAAAATAGAAGAAAAGCTTAACAGTTCATCTTCCTCATCAGCATTGCAATCTGAAACTTTCTCTTGCGAGGAGATCAGTCAAAGTTTCTCACTACATCGTGAAGAGCTGCTGTCCGGACATTGGAACATCCTTCCACAGCCAACTTCTTCATCGGCTTCAGTTTTTACTTTCATTGATTTATTTTTTATATGCTCTGAAGCTTTAAGTTTTCTAATTACATCATTCTTTTAGTTGAATTAATTGTTGCTGTAACAGTTTCATTGATTTGAAATTTATAAAGGCTCTTCCAAGCCTCAATTGGAAGTTGCTGAATCAGAAATATTCAGCAAGAAAAAAGTTTATGGTTGGTTTATCTGAAAACCAACTGGGTTGTTTGTGAGCCCGAAAAAACAAACGGTGTAAAGTTTTTGGTTGGTTTGTCTGAAAACCAACTGGGTTGTTTGTGATCCCGAAAAACAAAAAGTTTCCGGTTGGTTGCCTGGGAAAACTAACTGGGTTTTGATTGTGAGCCCAGAAAACAATTAGACTGTAATCTGCTGGGTTATAGTGAAATCTCAAGCTAGGCTTGAAGAGTGGACGTAGGTGCTGGGAGTGCACCGAACCATTATAAATCTTGGTGTTTGTGATTGTGGTTCTTCTCTTCCTTTTCTCTGCATTTTTCTGACTGCTTTTCTAACTTTATTTTCTGTCGTATTTGTGCAATCTTGTTTCCGCTGCTGAATCTATAACATAATAGTAACTCATACTCTCCATACGTTTTAACTTTGATTATTTTTAAAGAGACCCAATTCACCTCCCCTCTTGGGCTGCACCTCTGGGCAACAGGGTCGAACCCAATTTGATTTGACTCATCAAATCAGCCCAATTGCAATCAATTCCACTTAATTCTTCTTCCATTAACTCACTAACACTTAGTGGGTTAATTCAATCACCAATTATATTGATAATTGACATCAATTATAATTCTAAATCACAATTACGATAATCTGACTAAGCAAATCCTCTATGCGTGTAACTCCATAGGTTCTATTTTGTTTGGTAGTGAGACATATTGAAATACCTATCTCAATATCACTGAAACTTCTTTTAGTGGACTGAAACAATTTCAATTCTACTCTTAAGGTTCACTGATCATCAAGTGAATGCCTTCGAGTCTCACAATCTACTAGTGACACCTAATAGTATGTGGTGGCAACCCAGGAGAACAAAATGTATGAACCTCTAGGTGCAGTTAGCGTATGATACAATTCCTCTATTATGAATCTCGACATGACGAAGGTTATGGATAACTCGTCAAACCCCATCGTCCGTCATATGTCAAATTTATTCGACTTCTAGTTCGACATATGGAAAATTCTTTTTTCCAAAATACCTGGCCAGAAATTTATCGAACTTAGTCTCATGAATCACATAGGATCTTTTCTAATCTATCAAGGTCGATATATCCCATCTAGATGCAACCCTATTTCAAAATGAACCTACTGCAACCAATCCGCACCACAAAGATCTAAATGATTAGGGCCCAAGTTTACATACTCGTCAAACTATAGCAACCTCACAGTGAATAGTTGAGGCATCGCAGGTCAAAGGACTAGTCATACAAGTGCAGCATAAGTAATCACTGATGAGTGGATAGACATCCATGTGATTACTTTCTTTGGTCACGCGCAGTACCTTATTCTCTAACAAGTACTTGCATAATTACTCTAGTGTCTCTACACTGTGGACTCGAGATTCATCTATCTGACTAAGTGATCTGTGCACTAATCTCAGCGGATCGATCACCGCTCTCGTAATGGATTCATCGATTAGGAGTATTTAGAAATTAATCCCTAATGACACATGCTTCAAATTCTCAACTTCTTGAGAATATATGTCATCATCTTATTAATTTCTTGGACGATTCATGGACACATACAAACATGAATGAATAACGAATTTGCCCAATCTTATTAATCAATAAGAGTCAAATTACAAATTTATGCCTTAGATTACAAATATGTGTCAGCCACATTGGCTTCTAGGGCATACTTCTGCTAGACTAGCTAAACTCAAAGTATGGGCAGAGCAAGAGAAAATCACAAGTAAAAGTATGTTATGTTTAGTTATTGTGATGAGGTAGAATTCAACTTACATGATGTTGGATGCGGCAATACAATTACAAATTTTTGAAGGGTTAGAAGATCAAGATATGAGATATTTGAGTAAATTTTGTGGGAAAAATGGGACACCCACTGATGTGGATTGGGAAAATGCCTATGTACCTGAAAATCAATGTCTCTTATTTGCGTGGGTAAAAAATGATGATCCATACTTAAGCTTAATGGCTTCAAGAATGAAAGGCAAATTTGATAAGTATTGGGAAAATGTTGAGAAAATGGATATGTTGTTATTTGTTGCGACGGTGATTGATTTGTGGTACACAATATGTGAAAGTTACTTTTGGCCAAGTTTATGAACCGAATGTAGCTCTTACAATGATTAGAAAACTGAAGGAAATATTGCTTAATTCGTATAAGAATTAGAATATCCTCAATGTAACTTCAAGTGTGAAATCCACTAATAAAGCTGAAAGTTCAAGTGAGATAGGTGTTGATCAACAGGAGTAAGCTTGACATTTGTTGATTTCGATTGAAAAAAAACTATAGAAGAAGAAGATGAGAATAATAAATTTGTGGTGAATTGGTACTTAGAGGACAGTTGGGAAAAAGATGATGCAAAGTTTGAAATTTTGGATTGGTGAAAGGTGAATTGTTATAAGTATCTAATTCTCTTCTAAGTGGCAAGAGATGTCTTATCTATTCCTATTTCTATTGTTGCATCAAAGTTCTTATTTAGTACCAAAAGTCATGTTACTCATTCTAGAGTTCCTTGTCTCCAAAATTAATGGAGGCTTTTATATGTGCACAAGATTGGCTATGAGCTTCACCACTTCCAATTTATGTTGAAGAAAGCATGAATGAGCTTAAATGGCCTAAATCGGGTAATATGATGCTGAAGCGCCTAGGGTTCATCTATTGGGCGAGTGGGTTCAAACCCTATCTTAGATGCCGCCCCAATTGAGTTCCAATATGGGATGTGATACTAGGACGCACAAGTCACGCGATTGTATAGGACGCATGTACTTGCCGCATGGGTCGTGAGTCCTGTACACATGGGTCGTGGGCCCCATATGCATGAGTCTTGAAACCCAAGCTAGTTTGTCTCATTAGAAAAGTTTGATATTAGTTAAATCTAAGAAATTTTAATTTTTATGAACTTTTCTTTTTGAGAATTTTTGTATTACTAGAAAAGTTAGTCGTTAGGATTTTTTGAGTTAGAATAGAATTTGGAATCACACATTGGAAAGTTGAAGAAGAGAGCCCCCTTGTACTGCTTATAAATATCTCTATTGGGGCTCTTCTTGTAATCATACTTGAGTTATTGATTAGTAAGAATTCTCCTATGGAAATTGTTATTGTCTTCTCTCTATTCTCCCTCCTCTCACTTTTGATGGATCCCTAAGGTTTGAGACTAGGCATCGTGAGAGCTATAACCTTGGAGTTGCCGACCAAGATGGTATTTTTGGCCTTGGAAGAGAATGATCTGTTCCTACTCCTTTTCCAACTACCATCCATCCATTCTAACACCTTACATCATACGTACCATAGTGGGATTTCCATCTTGCCACATTCGATTGCATCAATATACCCTTTCTCCTTCGAGTGTTCAGCCTAAGTTCCACACCTTCCTAACGTCATAATAACTAATGAATTTATTCAGTTATAGTTTTATTTGTTAGCACCTAAGTATATTTATTGTTCAATTCCTAAAAATATAACCTCATTTATTGTCTATTTCAGAATTTGCAACTTTGGTGATGGAATCCACACTTTTACGAGATTGATGATTTATTGTTTATTCCAATAAGTTTCATTTTTCTAATTTTTTGACTTTTATGCTTCTTTACAAAAATTGATCCATTTTGTTTTTTTTTTATTTCCTTTTTTGTTTTTCTTGTAGTTAGTGTTCCCTGAATGATTGATATTCACATTGCAACAAAAATGGCTTTGGTTGGGCAATAGTTATATCCCTCTTGATTAGGTTTTGCAATAGTTGTGCTTGTCTCCTTTCAGTCTAATAAAAATATTATATTCCAAGAATAAATGAAGCACTTGGTTTTGTTTTATAACCTTTGAAGTTGATAACTGATGATGATGTTCTATATCTTCCAGTCATGAGCATGAGATGATTGATGCTCTACCTTAGCACATCATTTTGGTTTTATTCTATCTTGGACTATGTTCTAAATATTTTTTTTTTTTGGGATATGAAACCATGGCACTAAATTTTCAAGTGTACAATTGACTCGCAATGGTGCATTATTTCAACATTATTCACCTTAGCTATCCTCTATCGAATAATGGTGCACATATATTTTGATGTATAGTTGATTACCAAAGTCCTTAAATGAGATCTTAGTCTACATTTTTTATCCATTTATTTTTGGTTTGTTATATGGAGTATTATCCATCAAAGCTAGACAGTTTAGATCTTAGTCTACATTATTTATCCATTTATTTTTGCTTGGTTATATGAAGTATTATCCATCAAAGTTAGCTTTTAACATTGCTTCCTAGCCAAGATAACTTTGGGTTTGTACCAAATTTCATTCCATGGAAACACTTGTTAGAGGCCAAAAAATCTAAAAGATCAATTGATAGAAACAAGATAGAAGATACATTGTTAATTTGGGTGATACACTACCAACCTATTCTAATTGTGACACATTTTGTCTAAGAAATATTTTAATTTGATTGCATGATTGTGTATTAACCTTAGCTTCCAATAAGACTTTGATACTTGCAAAAGGTTATGTACTATGGCTATAATTGATATGTAGTTTTGGTTTATGTTTCTTGTTTGATGTTAGGTCTATAAACTCAATGAAAGTTGAGTGAGCTTGCAAACGCCTATTACCCAAGTTAAGCTATATTTGTTTGCAAATATAAGTTGCAAAGCCTATAAGGATGCACTTTGCATTTTGTTGGATCATGATGAACTCATAGTAATCCTTTTTAGTATTTTAAAGCAATACCCTTAGTATCACAACAAGCTTGATATGTGTATTGTTATTTATACTTTTGATTTCATATGACGACAAGTAAACGTCTGATTTTTATTTATGAAATTATGCAAAGTGTTGGTGATAGGCTTGGGTTTGACTATGGTGGTGGTGGATATGGGCCTAGTCTTGTATCTTCCTTTGATATATATTTTCTTTTTGTGCAATGGCTGCACCTCTTCATGGTTTTTAAAAATGGTCCTAAAGCTTAGTAGCAAATCTGCTGTTTTGGAAACTCAAAGTTTGCTTTTGAGTACCCATTATCCAACCATTTCAACTTAATACAAGTATAGTATCTTTATTTGTTGATTACTGAACATATTATTCTCTTCTATGTTATCTTTTGATGCATAATAACTAATATGTTATTTCCAATGTGCCATTTCTTGACTTTTTATATTGTACTTCAAATGTCATCGATTACACTTTATGTGTTGTTTATACCCATGCATTTACTTTTTTTTGTCTCAAAATTTTGAATTTGAAGCTATCTTTTTCATGTATGTTTGTTTTACCATTTGCAATCAAATGCCATAATCTAACAATTATATTAGAAGCTCATTCCAAATAGTGGCTTCAAACTAAAATGTATACAAGCCTATTTAGCCCATCCCATATAGTTGTCTATTGATAGAAGCCCATTAGCCCACAACTCTATAAACTGCATCAAATCAAACAGATTTTTTTTGGGTCGGTTTGAACCCTTTTTTGCATATGATCGGTTCAGTTTTGATTTTAATTTAAGAAAACCAGTTTGGTTCAATTTTGATTTCAGTTTGAACCGTTTTTAGCATATGATCGGTTCAATTTTAAGCCTGAAGTTTAAGAATATAGAAAGGAGGAGGTGTTGAAGAGAAGAAAGGGGTGGGAGGGGATGGGGCTCGGGTCCAGATTAGATGGAGAGAAGGGATAAGAAAAGCAATAAGGTATAAAGAGGAGGAGGAGGAGGAGGTCGTGGGAGTGGTGAGGCTTGGGACTAGATTAGATGGAGAGGAGGGATGAAAATGGCAATGTGGTTTAGAGAGGAGGAGTAGGTGGTGGGAGTGGGTGAGGATAGGACCAGATAAAATAAAGAGGAGGGATGAGGATGACTATAGGGTTTACAAAGGAGGAGGTGTTAGAAGAAAAGGTAGTGGGAGTTGATGGAGCTTCGGTGAGGCTTGGGGCCAGGTTATATGAAGAGTAGTGATGGAGAGGAGGGATGAGGACAGTGATGAAGTTTAGAGAGGATGAGAAGGAAGTATTGGAAGAGGAGGAGGTGGTAAGAAGAATGAGGTGTTGGAAGTGAGGAGGGATGAGAAGAGGAGAAGAGAGAACATTTTTGATAAATAAACTATTTTTGTAAGAAAAAAATTATTCTTTATGATGGTGTTTTAATGGTATTGGATGCCAAATGAGACTCGAGATCATATTGAACCACTTGACTAACTCTGGGGACCATATTGGATGTGGTGGCACGGCCAATTACGATGACAATATTTTTACTTGATCATATTATCATCATTTTCCATGCAATATTGATTACATATGCAATTCTTATAGTTTTACATAAATATGCTAGGGTTTCTTGGGACTATTTGATGAGAGCACAAAAATGCGTTATACACGTTGCTTAAATTAATTTTATTGCTAACAAATAATGATAAAAGGGCTGCATTAATTTTATTTTTATTTGGCACAGATTATCGTAAATCAGAGTTTAAATGTGCATTTGGTTGACTTCAAGCCTGATTACACTGGAATAGAATTGAACCTGGTCAAGCACACTTGCACCCGAGGGACACATGGCAGCCATCCGGAGGCAGCACAAGATGGATCCACTAAGGGTCTAATTTCATCATCCGGGAGGATCCAAAAGCCCGCAATGGATCTGTGATTTGATCTCCCGCAACCCTCATCCAGATCCCGCGATCAAGGCCCTCATCTTCCGCCCGTTTAAGGCGCTTCCCAGCTTCCTCCTTCCGCTTGCGACCCCGTATCCCAGCGCCCGTGAAGCTTCCCAGCAGCCCTCCACCTCTTTCGTGACCTCCTCCCGCGATCACTCCCCAGCATCCGGACGTTTTCCATTTCCACGGTTGAAGCGCATCCCGACTTCATCCACGCGTCTCAGCAACCCATTTCAGCTTACCGTCCAGCGAGTCCACGATCACCGCCCAGCCGTCCGCCTCCGCCCAGTCATCCGGATTTCAACTCCATCAGCGCCTCCCAGCAGCCCGTGACCAGCTCCCGTGCACAATCCCAGCGGCCGTCCGGAAGAGATCACGCGCCTCCCAGCTTCCTCCTTCCGCGTGCGCCTCCTTCCAGCTCCGCATCAGTCCTCCCAAGCATCCGCCTCCTCCACAGCGGTTCACGATCATCTCCCGCACCTCCACAGCTCCCGCGAGCCCGCGATCACCGCCCGGCCGTCCGCCTCCGCCCGCAATCACCTCCACAGCTTCCTCCCGTCAATCCCGTGGCGACCTCCAACGTTCACGGATCTACCTCCCGAGATCCTGCACCCGCTTCCCCTCCACTCCATGCTCCGGCAATCTATAAGAAGGGGTGGAGGAAGAACAAGAGGGGTAGCTCTCATTCGGAAAAAAAAAACAGAGAGGAGCCGGGATGCTGCAGTAGTAAGAAAAAGAGAAAAAAAATAGAAAGAAACAGGGGATGCCCTGTTTCTGTTATTAAAAAAAAAAAAAAGAGTGAGAAAGAAAGAGGAAGATGGAGGGCTGATATCCTAGGTGATGGGTGAAGGGAGATCATTTGGTATACCAAATTCATGATGTAAATTCTAATCCTTTGCTTTATACGATTTATCTTTTGATTATGCCATGATTCTTATATGTTGAAAATTCTTTTATGATTTATGCTTATTGATACATGTCTTCCTCGATTATTTGATTCATCGTTGACGTTATAAGGCACGTTGAATGCTTAACAAAAGAATTCATGTTATCAAGAACATACTCCATAATTAAATTTTCTGCTTATAATTCTTAAAAAAAAAACAAAAGAATCATAGAATTTATCGCATGAATTTGATATTATCAAAGAAGATTCTGGATCCCTGCACCATCTTAATCTATCCTAACTTCGATTCTCTACTTATTGATTTATTTTCTATTTGCAAAACATCATCTTAATCCACAAGTTTATTGTATTAATTAAATCTGAAATTATACTAATAATCCATATTTCGTTCCCTGAGGAATCGACCTCGGACTCCCGAGTTATACTGCTTGTGCGATTCTCCTGCACTTGGGAGAGCAGTTTTTCAAAAGCACCAAGTTTTTGGCGCCGTTGCCGGGGAACGGCTGAGTTATTAGTATAATTTTAGATTTAATTTTTACCTTAGTAGTTAGTATTTTTCTTTTGAAAAAAAAAAAATTACTACTATTTTTAATTCCCTGCACATTTTGCATCAAACTCTGATATCATATAAATTAGCCGTCTGATTTGACTCAAATTTGGTCAGCTAGTGCAAGACACATTGTTAGATAATCTGAACGGTCTGATTAATGCGAAACCTTGCTCAAATTAGCCGTCTGATTTGACTCAAATTTTTAAGACCATCTGATTAATGCGAAACCTTGCTGCTTTCTACTTTAAATTTTCTGCATTTATTTTTTTTAGAATCAGAATTTTATCGTTATCATATCTCATTAACCCTTGTTGCTAATTGAAAATTTAAAAAAAAAAAACTTTAAGAAAAGATCAAGGGTGATTATTCAAAAATCAAAAAAAAAAGAGAAAAAAAACCTAAAATTTCAAATTTCAAATTTTAAATTTCAGAATTCAAATTTCAAACGTCAACTCATAAAATTTAAAAAAATATATATAATTAGTTTGCTTGATCACCTATTCAATGAAATTTAATGTCATGTCATAAAATATTTTAAAAAAAAATCTCTTGATTGTTGCATATAGTATAAGGCATCAGCATAAAATATTTTAAGGGCAGAACCCATTTAAAAAGATAAGGTCGGGATTTCATCACTCGTCCTTAGCCCAAAAATCACCCCAGTGCATAAATATCCTAAGCTTAACTAAAATCAACTGGACGTTGGCCCCTAAGGACATTCGAGCTCAATAGGACGAAGACCACCGAAAGTTGCTCCAATTTCGCTCTGTGGCTTAGTTGATGTCTAGGCAAGCTTTGTCCCTATAAGGGAGACAGTTCATCTGTTCGAGGCAAGTGGGTTTTAAGTGGGACCTTTGCGAACGCATCGTGACCCCTCCACTTACCTGGGAGCTTACCTGGTCAACTAGGTTCATTAGACCGGATTGGAGGCTTAGGTGCCCTCTTCAAACCAGTTAGGAGCTGTCTAGAAATTTAAGAAAAACATTAGAAATTGAGGTGTAATGTTTTGTTGCATGTTTGACTGTGAATAGGATTTTTATTTTAGGATGTCGTTTTAGGGTATCTTTAGTTGGTACTTATATTTATTTTTTTTATTTTTTTAAAAAAAAAGAAAGAAAAAAAAAGAGAGGGAATTATTTTGCATGCTAGAGTGGAATAGGGACGACACTGGTCGATTAAGTCGTACAACTTTAGATCATCCCTTAGGACATACCCCTGAAATTCCTTCTCAATATCTCACACCTTGTGAGATGGCTGATTTAAATGAAGATGCGGGGAGTCACCACAATCGAGAACGAGAACCCCATGTTATGACTCTAAGACAATACCTACAACCGGCTAGGACTAGTCAGCCTTCATGCATAATTTTTCCTGATAATGTAGGACATTTTGACATCAAACCCGGGGTAATTCAATTGCTGCCCAAGTTCCACGGATTAGAGTCCGAGAGTCCGTATCTTCATTTAAAGGATTTTGAAGAATTGAGCATTACATTTAGAGTGCCAAATGTCACCGAGGATGTCCTCAAGTTGACATTGTTTCCTTTCTCTCTAAAGGATAAGGCCAAAACATGGCTAAACTCTTTGCGACCTAGATCAATAAGAAATTGGCAAGATATGCAGAGAGAATTTTTAAAGAAGTTCTTCCCCACACAAAGGACCAACTTTTTGAAAAGACATATCAGCAATTTCCAACAAAAAGATAATGAAACATTTTATGAATGTTGGAAAAGATTTAAAGACCTTCTTCTCTCATGCCCTCATCACGGGTTCGAAACTTGGAGAACCATTAGCTTCTTTTATGAAGGTTTATCTCCACAGTTGAAACAGTTTGTAGAGACCATGTGCAATGGTAGATTCTTAGAAAAACAACCTGATGAGGCATGGGAGTATTTGGATTCCCTTGCTGAGACTGCCCAACTTTGGGATAACGGGGATAGAAACAACAAGTCTTTGCCTAAGCCTACTAGCTCTGTACAGGGAGGTCTTTACAACCTCAGAACTGAGGATGATCTTCATGCTAAAATGGCAGCCCTCACTAGGAAGGTAGAAGAAATTGAGCTTAGGAAGGTTGAGCCTGTCAAGACTATAGAGCTTAGAAACGAGTGTTGTGGTATCTGCGATATGTCGGGTCATACTACTACAGATTGTCCCACCATACCGGCATTCAAAGAAGTCTTGCACGATCAAGCAAATGCTATGAACTCCTACCAAAAGCCTTATAACGATCCATACTCGAATACCTATAACCCTGGTTGGAAGAATCATCCAAACTTTAGGTGGAGAAATGATTATCCTCAACAGTCACACCATTCAGCTCCTCCACCTGCACATCCTACTTATGCACCATCACCTTCTCAAAAGCCAAATATCGAGGATACCTTGCAATCCATACAAACTTTTCTACAAGGTCAAGCTAATATCAATGCTCAAAATACTCGAAATTTTGAAGACATAAGGAACCAATTGTCAATGTTGACTACCGTCCTAAGTACCCAAGAGAAGGGTAAGCTTCCAGCTCAACCCCAACCTAACCCACAAATGCACGGTAGTAATAATACGGCTCCTTCTAGTTCGCATACAGAGCATGCAAAGAGCATCATGACTTTGCGTAATGGGAAAGTCATTGATCAAACCGTCCAATTGAGACTGCAAGTCACTTCTAATTCTGATGCTCCCAAAGTCGATGAAAGGGACAAAGAAGAAGTTGAGGTCCCAACTTCTACTAAGAAAGTTGAATGTCCTTTTCCTCCACCTTTTCCACAACGGTTAAAGCCGTTGCAAAAGCTCGAATCTAACTCTGAAATTCTTGAGCTTTTTAAACAAGTAAAAATCAATATACCTCTTCTTGATGCAATCAAACAAGTACCCTCATATGCCAAATTTTTGAAGGACTTGTGTACTGTCAAACGCCGATTAAATGTTAAGAAGAAGGCATTTTTAACTGAAAATGTGAGTGCTATATTGCAGCACAACATTCTCCCTAAATATAAAGATCCAGGTTGCCCAACCATCTCATGCATCATAGGCAACTTTAGGATAGAGCGAGCATTGTTAGATTTAGGGGCGAGTGTGAAGTTGTTGCCATATTCTGTATATGAGCAACTTGGTTTAGGTGAGTTGAAGCCAACCTCCGTCATTTTGCAATTAGCTGACAGGTCAGTTAAAATTCCAAGGGGGATTATCGAGGATGTATTAGTCCAGGTAGACAAGTTCTACTTTCCTGTCGATTTTATTGTATTGGACACACATTCGGCTTCGAACTCACAGTCTCAGATTCCGGTCATTTTAGGACGTCCATTCCTTGCAACTTCTAATGCATTGATTAATTGTAGGAATGGCGTCATGAAGCTTTCTTTTGGTAACATGACCTTAGAATTGAACATTTTTAATGTGTGCAAACAACCCAATGATCCCGAAGAGAGTAAGGAGGTTGATTGGGTTGAAACCATCGCAGAAGATTATTTGTTAGCTAAAGCAATTAACGACCCATTCAATGATAGCTTAATTGATTGGTGTCCTAATGGAACCAATGGTGATAATTTGTCAGTCACACCTATTGTGGATAATCTAGATATCAAGATGGTCAATGGGTGGAGACCAAAAGAAGGAGAATTTGAGAGATTGTCGCCTCGAGAGGTGAAAATAGAACCATCCCATGAGCAAGCACCCAAGCTCAAATTGAAACCCTTACCAAAGGAACTTAAGTATGCTTTTCTTGGACCCGAAGATACTTTTCCTGTAATCATCTCGTCTAGACTTGATCATACCCAAGAAAGAAAATTAATTGATGTTTTAAAGAATCATAAAGGAGCCTTAGGATGGTCTATTGCCGATTTGAAGGAAATTAGCCCCTTAATTTGCACGCACCGGATATATTTGGAGGACAATGCCAAAACCACAAGGCAAATGCAACGAAGGTTAAATCCTACAATGAGAGATGTGGTTAAGGCAGAAGTCCTCAAGTTGCTTGACGTGGGTATTATTTACCCAATTTCTGACAGCAAGTGGGTAAGCCCTACTCAAGTCGTTCCTAAGAAATCGGGTTTGACGGTAGTAGAAAATGAACAAGGTGAACTAGTTCCAACTCGTATCCCGACGAGTTGGCGCATGTGTGTTGACTACCGAAAGCTGAATTTGGTCACACGAAAGGATCACTTTCCTCTACCCTTCCTAGACCAAGTGTTGGAGAGAGTTGCAGGGCATGATTTCTATTGTTTTCTCGATGGCTATTCGGGATATTATCAAATTGAAATTTCACCAGAAGATCAAGAGAAGACTACCTTCACTTGTCCTTTTGGCACATTTGCTTTCCGACGAATGCCATTCGGGTTGTGTAATGCACCTGCAACATTCCAAAGATGCATGCTCAGCATCTTTGAAGACATGAACGAGAAATTTTTGGAAGTGTTCATGGACGACTTCTCCATTTTTGGCGACACATTTGATGATTGCCTGTCACATTTACAAGCTGTCTTAGCTCGATGTATGGAAAAGAATTTGATACTGAATTGGGAGAAATGCCACTTCATGGTGCCAAAGGGAATTGTCTTAGGACATATTGTTTCATCGAAGGGCATGGAAGTAGATAGAGCTAAGACTGATTTAATTGCTAAGCTACCTGCACCCAAGACGGTTAGAGATGTTAGATCATTCTTGGGTCACGCCGGATTTTATAGGAGGTTCATCAAGGACTTTAGTGTCATAGCTCGACCATTATGTAATCTCCTATCCCTTGATACACCGTTCAATTGGACTGAAACCTGTCAGGAGGCATTCGAAAAGTTGAAGTCTATGCTTAGCACTGCACCCATCGTGCGACCACCCGATTGGTCATTACCTTTTGAGATTATGTGCGACGCTAGCGACTATGCAATAGGAGCTGTCCTAGGACAACGCAAGGATAATAAGCCATATGTCATTTACTATGCAAGCAAAACCTTAAACGATGCTCAAATGAATTACACCACCACCGAGAAGGAATTGCTTGCAGTAGTATTTGCCTTAGATAAATTTCGCTCTTATATCCTTGGTGCTCCTATTGTTATCTTCACGGACCATGCGGCACTAAAATATTTGTTGGATAAGAAAGAGGCCAAACCACGCTTAATACGATGGATACTTCTACTCCAAGAATTTGACATCACTATCAAAGATAAAAAAGGAGTAGAGAATGTGGTTGCTGACTATTTATCACGATTAGTTTTTCATGATTCAGTGCCACAGTTTTCCATCAAGGACTCATTCCCTGAAGAGCAGTTGTTTGCACTTTCTAGTATACCATGGTATGCAGATATTGTAAATTTTCTTGTTACAAGCCGGATGCCGGAGCATTGGGGGTCGACAGATAGAAAAATTTTCTTGCCCGAAGTAAAGAATTATTACTATGACGAACCCTATTTGTTTAAATATTGCAATGATCAAATCTTTAGACGATGCATACCGGATCATGATATACAAAGCGTACTTTCTTTCTGCCACACTGATGCTTGTGGTGGACACTTTGCCTCTAAGAAAACTGTTGCAAAAGTTTTGCAATGTGGTTTCTATTGGCCCACTATGTTCGAAGATGCCCACGAGTTCTGCAGGACATGTGATCCATGTCAACGTATTGGAAGTCTAACTCGTAGGCAAATGATGCCTCTTCAACCCATTACTATTATCGAAATTTTCGATTGTTGGGGCATCGATTTTATGGGCCCATTCCCACCATCTTTTGGATATGAGTACATTTTAGTCGGTGTCGAATATGTGTCCAAATGGGTAGAAGCTGTTGCTTGTAAGACCAATGATCACAAACCCGTTCTGAAGTTTTTAAAAGAAAATATTTTTTCACGATTTGGGATGCCTAAAATCATAATTAGTGACGGTGGAAAACACTTTTGTAATAAGCCTTTCGAAATCTTATTGAAAAAATATGGTGTCACCCATAGAATTGCTACCCCATATCATCCACAAACCAGTGGCCAGGTAGAGTTAGCCAATCGAGAGATCAAGCGTATTTTAGAGAAAACGGTGAACCCATCACGAAAGGATTGGTCCTTGAAACTATCAGATGCATTATGGGCTTACCGTACTGCATACAAAACCATTCTTGGCATGTCTTCCTACCGGCTAGTCTACGGAAAAGCGTGTCATTTGCCCGTAGAAATAGAACATAAATCGTATTGGGCAATTAGAAAATTGAATTTTGATTTACAAGATGCCGGTCTAGCTAGAAAATTGCAATTAAACGAGCTTAACGAGATTCGCAGAGATGCTTATGATAATGCTAAGATTTGTAAAGAACGAATGAAGATCTTACATGATAAATCAATTTTGAAAAAAACTTTTGAACCTTTGCAAAAAGTACTTTTATACGACTCCCGCTTACATCTGTTTCCTGGTAAGTTACGATCAAGGTGGACAGATCCTTTCATTGTAAAAACTGTTTTTCCACATGGGGCGATAGAGATTGAGAATCCACGGGATGGTAGAATTTTTAAGGTAAATGGACACAGGTTAAAACCTTTTCTTGAGAATTTTTCAGATGAAGAGGACTCCTTTTTCTTAGGGGAGCCTTCTTATGACTAAAGCATGATGGCAAAGGTATGTATATATTATTTAGAATTAAATTTTCTTTTATTTCTATTTTTCTTCTTATTTTGTAGGTCTTATTTTCTAGATATCAACAGCTCAAGGTATTCCTCTTCTCTCCAATATTATTTTCTCTACTGTCTCTCATATATAGTTTTCTTAATCTATTACATTGAGGACAATGCAATGTCTAAGTTGGGGGGAGGAAAATATTTTGCAAAAAAAAAAAAAAATGCTTTTGCATTTAATTTATTCTTTTACTTTCTTTTCTAAGCAAATGCACATGTATTTTCATATTGAGTTTGTGCAACTATTACGGCAAGGAACACATGCATATTATGATTGATCAGAGACCTATTATTAGATCCCCGCACATGTACTTAATGATTATAGGAAGGCCTCAGGAGTTCATATTTGTTTAATGCATTTTTATTAAGCCGTATCTGTAAAAGAAGTACGAGTATCCTTGTCCGTACTATAAGGTTCATGATTTGGTTTTCACATAAAGATAGAGGTTGAATACCCTGGCTAGATCACCTAAGTGCCTTATGTTCCGACCTTGGTTGACCTATAGTCACGATGCAGTCACGTTATATGGTTCAGTTTACCTCCTCTTTTTATCGCAAAAAAAAAAAAAAAAAAGATGAGAAGCCTGACCTCGTGGCGTAGTCTGGTTCGAGTAATTAAGCCCGAGGGGTGTTTCACCTAATGCCTTGAGCCAACTGGATCAGGAGTCATTGGCCGAAAACTCGTTACATGGATCTTACTAGAGCCTAAGGGGGTTGGACTATTGTAATCGTCATATTTGTTTAAAAATAAAAATAAGCATGAATAAGGTTGGTTGGACTGAACCCAGTGACATGTGGTAATGGCTGGTTTGACTCCATTAACTTGGAACTCTGTGTACTTTGGATATTTAGTTGGGATTGATAGCTCCTTCTTTTTATGCGAACCATTCTTGACAATTTTAGACAACATGAGATATTCCGAAAATTTGATGGATCAGGCCCTAATAAACTGTAGTAAACACTTGTGAACTTGAGTAGTACACCTAAAATTCAAGCGGTACCATGTTGTGGTGGAGGTATTAGTACTCTGAGAAAGTCATATTATTTTATGCACACTACACTTTTATATTTCCCCTTGCTTTGATAGTTGCCATGCTTGAAAATATATATTAATTACATGGGTATTAGCTTAGAATTTAGGACTGCATGTCATATCATTCATGATGTTTGTGGGTAACATCCCTGAAAACCCTCACGAGACAACACTCGTCCACTAGGGTAACCTAGGGGTTTAATGGCTTGTTGCACATGCTAAGTGCAATCGTGATGCCCTACGAAAGTGGGTACGTATCTTAGTTTTGTGTCTTTAGCTTCAATAAAAAGTCATAGGTTAGACCACATCTTTTGTGTTCTCATTATTGTTTGCTCGTTAATTACTAGAGACTAGCAATAAGCTAGTTGGGGGGTATGATGAGAGCACAAAAGTGCGTTATACACGTTGCTTAAATTAATTTTATTGCTAACAAATAATGATAAAAGGGCTGCATTAATTTTATATTTTATTTGGCACAGATTATCGTAAATCAGAGTTTAAATGTGCATTTGGTTGACTTCAAGCCTGATTACACTGGAATAGAATTGAACCTGGTCAAGCACACTTGCACCCGAGGGACACATGGCAGCCATCCGGAGGCAGCACAAGATGGATCCACTAAGGGTCTAATTTCATCATCCGGGAGGATCCAAAAGCCCGCAATGGATCTGTGATTTGATCTCCCGCAACCCTCATCCAGATCCCGCGATCAAGGCCCTCATCTTCCGCCCGTTTAAGGCGCTTCCCAGCTTCCTCCTTCCGCTTGCGACCCCGTATCCCAGCGCCCGTGAAGCTTCCCAGCAGCCCTCCACCTCTTCCGTGACCTCCTCCCGCGATCACTCCCCAGCATCCGGACGTTTTCCATTTCCACGGTTGAAGCGCATCCCGACTTCATCCACGCGTCCCAGCAACCCATTTCAGCTTACCGTCCAGCGAGTCCACGATCACCGCCCAGCCGTCCGCCTCCGCCCAGTCATCCGGATTTCAACTCCATCAGCGCCTCCCAGCAGCCCGTGACCAGCTCCCGTGCACAATCCCAGCGGCCGTCCGGAAGAGATCACGCGCCTCCCAGCTTCCTCCTTCCGCGTGCGCCTCCTTCCAGCTCCGCATCAGTCCTCCCGAGCATCCGCCTCCTCCACAGCGGTTCACGATCATCTCCCGCACCTCCACAGCTCCCGCGAGCCCGCGATCACCGCCCGGCCGTCCGCCTCCGCCCGCAATCACCTCCACAGCTTCCTCCCGTCAATCCCGTGGCGACCTCCAACGTTCACGGATCTACCTCCCGAGATCCTGCACCCGCTTCCCCTCCACTCCATGCTCCGGCAATCTATAAGAAGGGGTGGAGGAAGAACAAGAGGGGTAGCTCTCATTCGGAAAAAAAAAAACAGAGAGGAGCCGGGATGCTGCAGTAGTAAGAAAAAGAGAAAAAAAATAGAAAGAAACAGGGGATGCCCTGTTTCTGTTATTAAAAAAAAAAAAAGAGTGAGAAAGAGAGAGGAAGATGGAGGGCTGATATCCTAGGTGATGGGTGAAGGGAGATCATTTGGTATACCAAATTCATGATGTAAATTCTAATCCTTTGCTTTATACGATTTATCTTTTGATTATGCCATGATTCTTATATGTTGAAAATTCTTTTATGATTTATGCTTATTGATACATGTCTTCCTCGATTATTTGATTCATCGTTGACGTTATAAGGCACGTTGAATGCTTAACAAAAGAATTCATGTTATCAAGAACATACTCCATAATTAAATTTTCTGCTTATAATTCTTAAAAAAAAAACAAAAGAATCATAGAATTTATCGCATGAATTTGATATTATCAAAGGAGATTTTGGATCCCTGCACCATCTTAATCTATCCTAACTTCGATTCTCTACTTATTGATTTATTTTCTATTTGCAAAACATCATCTTAATCCACAAGTTTATTGTATTAATTAAATCTGAAATTACGCTAATAATCCATATTTCGTTCCCTGAGGAATCGACCTCGGACTCCCGAGTTATACTGCTTGTGCGATTCTCCTGCACTTGGGAGAGCAGTTTTTCAAAAGCACCACTATTTGTGAGCTTTTACTTTGCTACTTGGTTTTAGAATTGGTCTATATAATTGAGCTCTTTTTTGAGTTCATTACCATCAAATGAATTTTCTTTTTTAGAAGAAGGTTTTACTTTTCCTCTTTTCATTTGAAGTCCAAAAATGATAAAAAGATTAGAAAAGGCCAAGAGTCTAGACCCTTTTTAGTTTAAGATAGAATATTTTTTAAAGGTCCAACTGTGTAGAATTGTAGATGTTCATCATTGTTTGAGATAAAAATAGGCGGTTAACAATCTCATGTAATTATATGTAAAATAAAAAATAACAGGTTAAGGCTTTTTTGTAAAAGGAAAAGTGAATATGTGAGGTAAAAGAAAGTATATATGCTTGTTAAAAATCCCATCTTAAAAGATTAGACTCTCAAAAGTGACAACAAAAACATGGTTGTTCATAATTACTCTCATATTTATCTACTGGAAGGTTAACTATTAAGAAGAAATCTTTTATTTAAGTTTAAAAAGTGTGATACTAATGCGATGCACATGCAGATAATGAAATTATAAATATCAATTTATACAATAAAAGAATAAGTAATTTATGGGATAAACCAATGTTATATATTGTAAGCATATTCAATAATTGATGTCAAAATGAAATATGAAAAGTCTAATTGATTGTTAAGATCCTTAATAGACATGCTATGAAGTTTCTTAGTAGCATATCTACTAAAGATTTCAAGATTTGTTAAGAATTTCAGAAAGAGCCATTTTATTAAGGAACTTGATATGACTATGCTTTTTTTCTTTTTATCAACTAATCATAGGCTATAAACAGTTTCAGTAAGGATTTTAGGAAGAGTGAACCGCTGAATGTATTGCTTTCTATTGACTTCAAAATTAATTATGTTATGGCTAGATAACATATTATCCATAGTAACACTCACATTTCAAAAGATTTAGAGAGCTTACATATATCAACAAATCATATACTTCTTATTGGTATATATTCTTAGGAGTTGCTATTCGTCATATAGTAAGCTTTGTCATAATATTGGATATAAATGGAAACAGTATATCCAAATATTGAAGAACCAATGCATGTGAGTGATGTAGTTGAGATTGCAAATCTTTATCCATTTACTTTTGACCTTTCTCCAACATAGCTTCATACAATAAAAGTAATATGATTTCCTATTCGCAATATTATTGGCAATTACAATAAAAATTCTTTTACTCATTATATAGATAAATATAGAATTATAAATGAATGTACAAATGTATTAATATTAGCATGACATTTGTATGTTAATATAATTTGAATTTGAAATGAGTCTAGATGTTTAAGTTCAAAGTGATATCAGATTGTTAAGATTCTTACAGACATGCTATAAAGTTTCTTAACAGCATATTTGCTTTGGATTTTAGAAAGACCAACTGTTAAGAAATTTCACTATTTTTTTTTCGAATCAAAGATAGAAACTAATAGATGAGAAAGATTTGAGACTAGACATAATATATAAGGAGGGTTTTAGTTTCATTTTTCTTTTTATCAACTAATCTTAGGCTAGGAAGAGACAAGTAAAGATTTTTTTTTTTTTTTACTAAGGCGGGCGAGTCAAACTACACGGGTACGAACACACCCAATAAAATCAGAAAGATAAGTAAAGATTTTTAGATAAAGCCAACTATTAAGGAACTTAATAATTATTTATTTTTTATCAACTAATTGTAGGCTAGGAGGAGTTAAAGTAAGGATATTAGAAGAGTTGGCTATCAAGAAATTTATTGAAATTTTCAGCCAGTCCTTTCTCTGTTCTAGGAGCTGGTCTCTAAATTAAAAAAAAAAGATCCATATCCGTGAGAGCATCAATTTAATTATTTTTATTTAGTCGTTTGACATCTATCTTCATGATACCTATACTACACGTGCCAAATACTTGTTCACACAAAACCGCAAACCGTGTCCGCCCGCCGGCCGGTTGCCAAATCAAGACCCCACACGAGGACCAAGTGGGAACATTTAAAAATACACTATACTACATAGAGTGCGACTCTAACTTTCACAAATAGATCTAACAAACGAATCATCTCCCACTAGTCTTCTACCATGAGTGGGACCCGTTACTACTATAAAGTATCAACTGACTGTATTTTTTCGTACAATGAGTTGTCGCGTCTAACTCACCGATTTTCTACATTATAAATGAGGGCATTCCATCCGTCGGCGAAAAAAAGAATAAAGACCACCTTACTCGAAGTCCGTGACAAGCGACGGTCTCTCCTCCCTTCCCCCCTCTCTCTTGCTCTCCGCCGCCGCTCTCACCCGAAGCATGACCAGCTCCTCCGCTCCTTCCAAGAAGGTTTCTCTCTCTCTCTCTCTCTCTCTCTCTCTCTCTCTCTCGCTCGCTCTCTTCCAATCTTCTCTCTTTTATCGTTCTTCTTTTTATCGCTTTCCAGGTTCTGAGCAAGATCGCCAGCAATCGCCTCCAGAAGGAGCTGAAGGAATGGCAGGCCAATCCGCCGGCTGGCTTCAAGCAAAAGGCCACCGACAACCTCCAAAGGTGTTCACCGCCTAGGGCTCCATCTCCTCCTCCCTCCCTCCTTTCTGCTTTCTTCTAATCAATTTGGCTTGAAACCCTTTTCTTTTCTTTTCGATCGCAAGGTGGATCATCGAAGTGGTCGGCGCCTCCGGGACGCTTTATGCCAACGAGACCTACCAGCTTCAGGTCGATTTCCCCGAGCATTACCCCATGGAAGCTCCGCAGGTGATTGGATTCGATCCCATTTTCTACTTTCTTTGGCCTTTGATTCTATAGGAATGCCGTTTTGTAATATATATTTATATATACATATGGGTGTGATAATCAGGTCATCTTTCTCCATCCCGCCCCTCTGCACCCTCATGTTTATAGCAATGGACATATATGTTTAGGTAATCCTCCACTCTGCCATGTTTTATTTATTTATTTATTTTTATATGGTCTTATGTAGGGTGTTCTGGTTCTCATTTTTGGATACTAGGGTTATCGAAACAGCTAGGCAGTTGTTAAATGCTTTTTCTGTCCATATAATATCAAGAATTTAAAGGATGAAAGATTAGTTTACTGGATCATTCTCTTCTTTTAAGTTCATTCTGGGTCATTTATTTTGTATTTGGGCCTTGTTATATTTGTATCTAGTATGGAGGCAAGTTCGCCTTCTGATGAGTGGTCTTTGCAAGCTAGTGAAGTCATTCTGTAACCGGAAGTTTAGCAGTTCCAAGGCAGTCCATCCTTGGTCAAAATACTTGAGTAAGGTCTCCATAACTCAAATAAGAGGATCGTCGAGAGGGATGCTTTGCTGAAACTAGATCATGGTTGTGAGGCCACATTAGAGAATCCTATATGGTGGCAGCAAAGTCATTTAATCATCCTTATATTTGATCAACACAAATATTAGGGTTTTCCATGATAGCTTGTCCTGCTAATCTCTTACTATAAATGTTTGCCCCTCCTTCCACCAGGAAGGAAAGAAAAAGGGGAAAAAGAACACTTTAGACAACACACCAGCAATGCAGGAGAAACCTTTTCCTTTTTCTTTCTTGTCCATACTCTTTTTCCTTCTCTTACTTTTTCTCTCTTCTATACAACTAGACCTATTAGTTCTCTTTCCTTCCTATCAATGATTTCTTTTTCGACAACCATTCAGCCGGGTGGCACGCACTAGGCACTTATCCAATACTTTTCCTTTCTCCGGTACATTACATGTTACTAATTTGCTCTTGATGGAAGCAATACATTTGTATGTTATTCCTAGGTCATTATCTTATAATAGGGACGTTGACTTTCTATTTGCACTTCACATTCTAAGTTCAGTACTACATCGCTAGTGCCCATAATCCCCAGATAGATGTTGGTTTGAGGTGCTAATTACACCTTGAGTTATATTCTAAGTTCTTAGCAAGAAAGTGACCAGCATGGTGTGATTTGACCTTGCATAAGCTGGTCATTAAACACATTAGGGGCCTGTTTTGATGTTTGTATTAGAATTACCTAGGATAGAGAAAATGTAGGAATATAATGATGCTATGGGAGGAAATCAAGAAAAAGATTACCATTGGTGTTTGCTGTTATTTGTTGTTTGGCTGATCATAGGAAAATACTCTAGAAAAATAGTTACAACCCAAATTAGTTTATACATAATGTATGCATAATGCACTTGTTATGGAAAGATGTATCAATAGTTTCACCTAATTGAATATAATTATTATTTTGATTCTGTACATTGCATATATATATATATATTATCAGTTAGTATACTTTTGCTCAAAAAATACTAGTATTCTTTTGCTCAAAAAATAGCATTCTCAACTTATATACACCTCTTAGCTAGTTCAGATTTATCACATTCACATCACCAACAACCAAACTCTTAGTTTTTCCTACAAGTCATTTGAATATTATTAAGAAAATAATCTGATAATATCAGTAGATATTCCCTGCTTCCCGAGCAGTGGAATATGAGAAAAAGAGAACAATGGAAAGAAAAGTGTAGGTTGGTTCTATTGTTTTGCAGAAGAGGCTGGAGGAGTGTCATCTATGTCAAGGAAGGAAAGGATTTGGGGCTGTGTTGATCTGCATGGGAGAGCTTTAAGAGAAAGGAGCTTGATCAGATATGGTTGAGAGAGATTTGAGGGGAAGAAGGCATTGTTACATTTTGAGGTGGAATTATTTTTACGCAACCATTATAGATGAACAGGATCAATGTCTCTTATTTTCTTTGGTATTTCAAATTCTTAAAATTTTATCCAAACAGATTTGAGGTTTCTGTTTCCATGATGGTTAGAATTTCCTTGGAATTGTGCCAATCCCATAAAAAAGCATGGTCACTGACCGCATCCAAACAGGCTCAAAGAGGAAAACCAGCATTAAAGAACTTTAGGGCTATTCCATACCTTTTATCTGGGACTTCTTGGTTATGCCATATGTGGGAATGTACCGTGTTGATGCTAATGATTGTGTCTACCCTATTTATGAAATTCACAAAGAGGTGCTGGAGAAATTACAGTTACGCTATATTCGATATATGGAGGCAACATTAGTACAAGTCATGGTTTGGAAAATTGTTTTCCATTTTAGTTTTAGTTTTAGTTTTGTCGGGTTTGTGGATTTTGGCAATCCAAGTTTCTAAGTTTTAGACAAAGGAAAAGAAAGTGCAAAAAAAATTGAAAATTGAAATAAAGGAATGAAAATAAGTAAGAAGTAAACTATATTACAGTATTTTGTGCGATGCAACTTCTTTAGGCTCATAGTATTGATAGTGTTAGGTTGAAGTTAATATTGAAAAATAAATGCAGTTCATAGGTATTTGATATTTTTGTATTGTGAATACACATGCATATATGATATATGCATTATTTATGTCTTGAAGTTGAAATATTTGGAAATATGTTGTAAGTAGCAATTTTGAACCCTTTTCATTGCTATTCAAATATTTTCTTTCATTTTTTAGAACTTAAAGATATATTGAATTTGGACATTTTTATTCTCATTGTTTTGAGGTTACGTGGCTATTTGATCATATGCATGTAGTTATCAAATGCTATATTAATTTATATAAGGAAATATTATCCCTATAAAATGTAGGTTATGCTGTTTTTTTTCACTATTTATATAGGACAGACATACCCAAATAATAACTTCAGGTTAGCCCTTTTGGTGAGGTCATGGGCTGTTACATAGAAGATTCATGAATATTCAAAAGTTAAAGGTGGATTTATGCTTATAATAATACCATAATGAAGGGCTAGAAGATTCTTGAACAACAACCTTCATAGGTTTTGTTGTTAAACAAGAAACTAAAATCCTATAAAGATTTTGAGTTTGTAGTGGAATAATCTGTTCTTCTATCATAAGATGGATCATTATCTTGCTTCATCCAATGGTTGATTTTAAGAATTAGAATTTGGGATCAATGGTTGAGATGGTTATAGTTAGGGTCTATTGGTCGTAATTGATCTTTGCCATCTTCATAAAGCTTATGTACTAGTTGTTCTTTGCCATCTTTTCTTAAAGCTTAGATGTTATGCCCTTTGCCATCTTTTCTTAATGATTAAGCAGTGGAGTTAAAGTCTACGAAAGTCGAGGATCTTGATGGAAAATTTTTGTAGTATAAGCATTTGATTTATCATTGCTACTAGTTGGTATTTAGTTTTACGATTTTAGTTATATTAAAATTTTTGATTGTTGGATCTAATTATAACCACAGTATTTGAGGGCCATAACTTCATATTTCAAGTTTTTATTTGAGCTTTTTATACTCTTTGATTTTGAATGACAAACTTGTTTATTTAGACTAAGTTATCATCTGAATAATATTTTGATGCAGACTCCTACATAATTCCCAAATTTGATAACCATCATCGTAACACAGTATTACATAGGAATGGCCTAAAATGCAGGGATGGACCTTAAGTGCTAATGTAGATAAAGATGAGATCAACAATTTGCTTTGATATCCTGTTGCAAAAAACATGGAAGAGAGAGAATCATTGATTTAATTTAATAACAGAGCTTGGAGAATCTGTGCTTTAAACTCTACAGAGGTAATTCTAGGGAGAAAGGGTCTTTAGAGTTCAGGGCAATCAAAGACTATCAAGAAAAGATTTATAACAAAATAAATCCAAATTAAAAGGGGGCTGTTCTTTCTTGAGTACAGGAGAGCTGAATTTAACTGAAAAAATTGTAACATAAAGATGGCAGAAATTTGTTTATCAATTAATCTCAGCACAAAACAGGAAAATCTATATGGATTTCTTTGTTAAAGCAATAAACTGAGCATAATAAAATTATATGTTGTTAAAAATCCCCTGCACTGTAGTGGAAAATGAAGAAAAAAGAGGCGATGCAGGTGAACTTAGGTGACGGCTTGCAATAGCATAGTCAGGCCTAAGATGTTGGACAAATTTGGGAATAAATAATTTGTTGCCTTGCTGTCCAATTATAGGAAATAGCTTAGAAGTGAACAGTTTAGTCGATTGAAAAAAATAGGGAAGCTTTCTAGGTCCTTCCTAGGGTTTAGGTATCGTGTTTGGTGTTAAGAGAAGCTTTCTTAGGGTTGTAGGATTAAAGAAGAAGGTTTGATGATGATTGAGATTTAATTCAGGCAATAATACAAATATCTGCAGATTGAAAGAGAAGATACAATGGGGAAAAATAACAGGAAGTAAAGCAGTTAGAGAGATGAAGTGGCATAGTGAATAGATGGCACTAGAGAGGGGAAGAGAGAGGGATTAGAGAAGCCATTTTGTTACTCTCTGGCACAACTTATATAATACAACTCATGACATTCTTTCACTATCCCATATATTTATATATATAGAACCTACATGATTTGAGGACTAAGTGAGCAAATAAATAAAAAAGGTAACTTGGAGACCGAGTAACTTAAAGGCTTGGTTGCCAAGTAACTCATAGTCTTACTTAAGGAACAACTAACCTAATACATCAAATGGACATGTAACCTGGGAAAATAACCTAAGGGTGTATGTAATATCTCTAAACTATTATGAACTTATTTTATGATCAAATCTGGACTGCTCATAACTCAAATGCTGTGATTGATTCCATAAGAACTCCTTGTAGAATGATAAGGGCCTAAAATACCCCTTCCATGAATGGGGCCAAACTTCCAACACTGTTTGGCTCAACTCATTTTAGATGGGAAGTTTTGGCATTCCGCTTCAGCTTTGTCGGTTGTAGGTTCATGTGCTCACCATGTTGCGATAAGTACATGTTGGCATAGCCATCATGCTGACCTTAATGGTCAAAAGGCCAAGGATGCCCAAGGAGGATATGACATACTTCCACTGACAGGACATCACATTGCATGGTATCAACCAAGTCTCCAATTGAGTAGGTGGCCAAGCATCATTCATGGACCTTTTTAGGTTTCGGTTATTCCCCATGCCACCTTGCATGGATGGAGATATGCCCCTGTTTTTAAACCAAGCTTGCAAACTGCATATTTAGGCATAATGTTGGTTCTTCCAATCTTCTCTCACCTTTATGATGACTTCTTTTGCTCTTTGTTCAAAAGTTCTATTAGTGAAAAAAGGGTCTTTTGTCAGTGAAAATCACCAATGATTAGGACACCGTGTAGAGAAATGGCCAAATCTCTTGCAAGTAAAGCATTGGATTTCAGTTCTCTATTTGGAACTTGCATTCAACCAGTTTTGTGTACTTATGGTGCGTGATGGCTTATTGCTGACTGTTATAGAGGCTTAGGATCAAGGTACGCGGGACCGATCGAACCGACGTATCGGTGAAGACCGGTACAGGTTCAGTATTGGTTGGAATCGGTACCAAACCGGTTCCGCTTAAAAAAAAAAAACGTGCGGACGCACGAGCGTCCGCATTCGGCCACAGAGTGGCAATACGTGGGGGCTCGCTGCCCTGCGCGGAGAGCCCGCGTAGGGAACTGCACGCGAGCATGGGGAATCGCGCGCGTGCGATTTCCTGCATGTGGACGTGCGATTCGCACCGCATGGAACGCGTGTAGGCGCGAGTCGGGGACGCGTTTCCCCACTCGTGCGCGGGCGCGCTGCCCTGCCCGCCGGCCGCTCTCCTTTTTTTCCCCTTCTCCTGTTCTTCTTCCGACCCTTCTCCTCTCTTTTCCGAACCGTCTCCTCTTCTTTTTTTCCCTCTCCTCTTCTCTTCTCCTCTCTTTTCCCCTTCTCCCGCGAGCAAAGAAGGGGCCGGAACCGCACCGGAGAACGGGTGATCCTCGTCAGCTCGAGGGAGGAGGTCGGCCCGAGGGAGGAGGTAGGCTTCTTCTTCTTCTCCTCTCTCTTCTTCCTCTTCTTTTTCCTCTTCTTTCTTCCTCTTTCTTCCTCTTCTTTCCTCTTCTTTCCTCTTCTTCTTCCCCGGTGCCGGTACCGGGCTTGTACCGGTGAGAATCGGACCGGTTCACACTGGTACCGGGCTTGTACCGGTGCGAACCACACCGGTTCGCATCGGTACTGGCAAGGAGCCGTTCGGTTCCGACCTCTTCGGTTCTGATCCCTTTGGGGTCCGAACCGAATTCTGTGGCTGTATCGTACCGATGCTGGCCGGCACCGGTACGGTACAGGCTGAACCGGTCGGTTTCGACGGGTTCAGCAGACCATGCTTAGGATGGTTCATATCTAGTAGTGATTGCTCTAATTTGAAGATGTTTGATGTAGAATGCTTTGTGGCTGATCTTATCTTTAAATTTTCCTCCATTTGATATGTGACATTTCAGCCAACGGGTAGAGTCTAGCTGCTCACCTCATTGAGATTTGAGATTTGGAGGTTCATACCTTGGCTTTACACTGAAATCATCATATCCTTGTTCCAAGGAAACTTGGATCATGCTGCCAAACTGTAGAACTTCAACATGTATTGTTCCATTATGGAACTACCCTGCACCAGCTGGGTGGATTGGAGATGAACCTGTTGTTTATAATTAGTTGGAACAAAATACCTTGTTAAGCTATCTTCATGTCCTCCAAAGTTTGAAACTTTGAATAGTCACATAATTGCTTTGTTGACATTTGGCCCACCATACCTGTGTTGTCCCCTTCAACTTGGCTTTTGCAAATAGGAGCTGACGCTCCTTTGCAAGCTGTTACCACTTGAAGTAGTTTTCAAGAGCATGAACCTAATCTAGGAAGACCTCTGGTTCATGTCCATTATGAAAATCAGCCACCTTGAGTTTTACTCTATGATCCATCACAGTAACTCTTTGATGTCCAATTGCTTGAGCATGGGTTTTTAGAGGGGGTGCTTGAACATGAGTCTCTGAGAAGAACCAATGTTGATGTGTTGATTCAAGGGCTTGCTTTATTTCATCTAAGGAAGTTTTTAATGAAGTTGTGTCCTCTTGAAGATGAGCAATTTGTTGTTTAGTGTCCTTGTAGTCTTGGACAAAGGCCACAAACTGATTGTTTACTTTGGCATTGGATAACATGGTGGAAGAAAGGGGTCAAAGAAAGAAGGAAAGGGAGGAAAAGAGCAAACAATGGAGTAGAATGTTATGCACTGATACCAAAGTGATGCTGATCAACTTAGGAGATGGCCTGCAATGGTGTTGTTGGGCCTAAGATGTGGGAGAAATTGGGGAACAAGTATTTTGCATTGTCTTGATGTCCAATCACAGAAAACAGGGAAGAAATGAATACTTTAGTGGTTTGAAGGAAAGGGGGAAGCTTTCTAGGTCCTATCTAAGGGTTGGGGATAGTGGTGTTGTTAGGAAAAGCATTTTTAAGGTTTTCGGGTTAAAGTATAAGGTTTGATGTTGACCTTGAAATTTGATTCAGGCAGTGATACAAATATTCGCAGATTTAGGGAGAAGATAGAGAAAAATAAGAAAAAGTAAAGGAGTTGAGAGAAGTGGCAATAGGGGAACAGATGGTACTAGAGAGATGGGAAGAGACAGAGAGGGAGGAGAGAAATCACTCAGAGACTCATACAACTCATGGCATCCTTTCACTATCCCATACGTTATATGTAGAGCCCACATGACTTGGGGACTAGGTAAATAAATAAAATGGATAACTTGGAGATCGAGTAACTTAAAAGCTTGCCTGCAAAGTAGCTTAGAGTTTAACTTGAGGACCAAGAAACCTAATATATTAACGGAACATATAACTTGGGATGCAAGCAGCTTGTATGTCAGGTAACTTAAGGGTTGGGCAATCTAATATTATCTCTGGACAAATGCATGGTTTCTTAATGATGAAATCTAGATTTCGAGTGCTGCATTTGATTCCATAAGATCTCTATGTAGTAGGATAAGGGCCTAAAAAAATACCCCTCCATGATCTTCATAGAGCAATCAGAGCCCTTAATTGTTTTGAGCCCTCTTTAGCTACCCCAAGAATATAAGAGTAAGATCTGTCAGTTTAGGCGAGGGAAGAAGTTAGAGAGGAAGAAGTAGAAAGAAACAAATCGCAATATGGAATAAAAGGTATCAAAAACCTGGTCTAAGGGACGTCTTTTTCATTCATTCAAACCAAAGTTCGCTAAACCAGTACCAAGAACCATACTGGTACATTACCGGCTTAGTACAGTACGGTCTTGTCCCAAAACATGCTTCCATCATCTTTTCTCACACCCAGTCATAGTACTGCTCGAAACTAGGCAGCATGGGTTAGTATTAGGAGGTATAGGGTGGGGTGGTTCTGTTCGGTTCGGATTGGTATGGACTAGTTCGGTTCATATATTGGACTAAATCTTGAAACTATACAGGAATCCTATTGGTATAGTGTGGCAGAATTGGTATGGGGTGGTACAGGTCAGTATGGCAGATTTTTTCAAACCGTTCATGTGCACCAGTTCTCATATGTGTTTAATTATCCATCTAGTCACAAATATTCCCAAACCTTTACTCTTAAAATTTTACAATTTAGGATTTTATTGAATGTAATTCATAACTTAGAAACCAAGTAATTTAACCCCAAGATATTAATCCAAACTAGTACCTTAGAGGCTAAGTATAAAAAACTCCAAAAGTAAAGCAGCTAACTGTGCTTCTATCACTATCATGGTGCTATGGTGTGAGTACTGCCGTGGAGAATAATACCTTCAAAATGGGAATTTCTATTTCAAAATAAAGCTCCTGTAAATACCCCTAAACCATTTAAACATCAATATACTAGAGATCTTAACTGTTTAAGCAACTTGGGGGCTCCAATCTACTCTGTGGGCATTCTGATCGTATGAATATTGTCCAAGTACATCTTCTTAGCTTGGCTATTGCACGATATCTGCCCCATGTTGCTCTAATTGACAATAAAAACCCTTTTTGGCTGATTCTTTCGTCCATAGAATCCTCCATGGGCACACATCAATTGATGTTTGATCGATGGGACATCCCTCAGTGTTACCATTCTTCTTCTTTTCCAATCATACCCTCTATCTCCCAATATGAGAGGTCTAGTGATGTGTTCTTAAAGTAATAAAGACATGTTCTACTGATGGTAAGTGAGAAAAGTAATGCTTATCAGGGTTTAAAAAAATTAGTGGCTTGCTCTTTTACAGCAGAAATGAGGACTGATCTGGATAGGTTTGAGGGCCTGTTTGGACCCTATCTGCAGATAAAATGTACTTAGATGAGAAATTTTTATGCAAAGTCTGATGGTTGAGAAAATTGAGAGATTGGAGAAGCAACAGATTCCATCCTTTTTTATGGATATGGATAATGATTTTTTTTTGTTTTTGTGTCCTTTTTTTAGAGATTGAGTGCATGGCGCTCTCCTTTGAATGCTTAAACTTTCTGTTTAATACCGTTTCATCCCTTTTTTTATGGATATGGATAATTGTTTTTTTTGTTTTTGTGTCCTTTTTTCAGAGATTGAGTGCATGGCGCTCTCCTTTGAATGCTTAAACTTTCTGTTTAATAACGTTTCGCCTCGACATCTTTGTTCTTGTGAGGAGGCACCAAATGTTTATGATGGTTCATTTTTTTGGGCATCCAAGTAAAACCCAACGGTGTTGAGGAAAAGCAAGAAGATGGAGGCTCTTCCTAAAATTTCTAGGACACAAGGTTTAGTCTAAAGAAAGAAGGTTTAATAGGGTTCGTAGCTAAGATCTATTTTTCCTTTTCTCTTCCTTATCCCTTTAGATGCTTAGTTGGTATTTGTAAGGAATTATAGTGGAGCTACCATGCCCTTTGGGCCACCCTTTGCTGGTCAAAGAAAAGCCCACTTAAAAGAAGTTCTTTTTGGTCTCTTTTTAGCTTTGTTTCAGTTAGGAATTCTTTTTCTATTTCTTTAGTGACTGCTTTTAGTTGTCATATGTCTTATTAGGTGCCCAATAGGCAATTAATTAGTATCCTATTGTTGTGTCCTAGTTGGTTTCGGGTTAAGTATAATCATGGTATGCTGAACCAATCGGAACCGGTTGGTTCAGGCTATACCGAACAGGTGCCGACAGGTACCGGTACGGTTCGGTTGTAAAAATTGGTACAGAACCGAAACTGGTGCGACCGGCATCGGTAGAAGCGGGAAAGAAGAGGCGGAATAAGAGGAAAAAAGAAGAAAAGAAGAGTAAGAAGAAGAAGAAAAGAAAGAGGAATAGAAGAAGAAGAGAAGACAAGTACCGGGAGAAGGAGGACGTCTCTTCCTTGCTCGCGGGCGGGACCTCTCTTCCTTCTTTGCTCGCGGGAGAACAGGCGGAAACTGGAAAAGAGAGAAGAGAGGAGAGAGGAGGGTTCGGGAAGAAGAAGAGGAAAAAAATAAATAAAGAAAAAAAAATCCCATGCGCGGGGCAACGTGCCTGCAAGCGAGGGCGAGTGGGGAAACGGGCACGAGTGGGGAACCGTGAGCCCGTTCGCGCCTGCTATCAAGGAATCGGGCCCGCACGCGGTTCCCTGCGCTGGCTGCGATTTCCTGCATAGGCTCGCCGCACGGGGTAGCGAGCCCACGCGGGCTGCCCCGCGTGGGCTTTTAATGCCGCACAGAGTGGCATTTGCGTGCCCGCGCGTCCGAGGCATTTTTTTTCTTTCTATCTCGATCGGTTCGGTACCAATTCCAGCCGGTATCGAACCGGTACTGATATGGTACCAATTCCAACCGGTATCGAACCGGTACCGTACCGGTATATCGAACCGGTACCGTACCGGTCTTCACAGGTACATCGGTACTATTGGTACTGCAGACTCTGAGTATAATAATGTGGACAATTGACTCTGTTAATATGGTCAAAAACTGGCAGTGCTTTTTTTTGGAGACATCCAAAGCGGACACAAATAAGCGAACTAAAGGTGGCCAATTAGTCCCCTTAATATAATGATTTTTAGATTGTTTTCTTATTTTGAGAGTCCAAAAAGGATGGGGATGTCAAGTGTCCAAGTATCCTTGAGAATCCAACATGGTGACCTCCTAATACTTGGACATGGGACATGGCCATATGAGCACCCTCAAGGTATTAGCTTGTGCTATTAGCTTATATGAGAACAAAATTGGCATTTTACACCCCAATCTTCTGAATTGCAAATTGAGTGAAAAATGCTAGGCTAACATTATGTAGATGAGTGATCCTAAAAAAATTGATTTGGCGGTGCTATGTACAAGGCCTTGTGCTTGCTTTGCTTGGGTGGAGGACCCTATAAGTGATAGGATTTAGGTCATAACCTAGGGGTATTTTGTTTTTCTAGCCTTATGTTTTTTTTAGCATCGCTTATGAAGGTTTGAAACCAAGGTTGGTAGTACTAGTACTGGAACCTGTATCGATTGTTTGGTGGTACGGTACAGTATCATGCTATGCTGACTCACCGCATATTGAGATAAGGGAGCCAGATAGAGAAGAGAGAGGGAGAAGGAAAGAGAGCAAGAGAGAGGGAGGGAAGGAGAGAGAGGGGGGAGAGAGAGGGAGCTCGAAAGGCCTCCTCTTCTCCTCTGCTCGTCTGTAGGTTCGAAATAGGGGCTTGGCCAATTTTTTTTTGCTGCTCTTTAAGCAAAGTTGGAACAATGGGGCTCCGCCCATTTTTCTTTAAGTGAACAAATAGTGTGCCGACTTCACAAGAAAATTTTTTTGTTGGCCAAGCCCCCCTCTTTTGTTTGAAACAGGGACTCTGCCTAGCGGGGCCTGCGAATGAGTGAAGGAGAAGAGGGCTTCCAAGCCCCTTCTCTTGTCATCTCTCTCTCCCTCTCTCTGTCTTTCTCTTTTCCTCTCTTTCCTTCTCTTTGCCCCTTTTCCTTTTTGGTTTCTCTAATCGAGCGGTGGAACCATGTCGGTCCGCCTCCAGTATGGCTCGGTACACCCCAAACTAGGCGGTTCGGGGCGGTATGTTGAGCCATGGTTGAAACTATGGTCTGCCATACCGGTCCGGCTCTAGACCGGTACCGGATCCGCGTGGAATCCAGTACCGAGTGGTTTTTATAGGAGAGCCGACTGATACGTGGTTCGTACCAGTCGGTACCGGTTGGTACCGCTTGGTACCGGCATCGTACCGGTGCGAACCGGCCGGTTCGCACCGGTACATCATTTTTTTTAAAAACAACCACAGTGCTGTGCGTGGTTTCAAAAACCACGCGCCGTGCGTGGTTTCAGAAAGAAGTGGCCGTGTGGGCCACTTCTTTTTTTTTAAAAAAAAGCTATGGCCTTTCGGTCACAGTAAAAGAAGTGGCTCGGCCACTTCTGTTTGTTTTGAAAAAAAGGAAGTGGCCTCGGCCACTTCTCATTCTTTTGAAAAAAAAGTGGCCGACAACGGCCACTTCTTTTTTTAAATTTGATGGCCAAGACAATAGGCAATGACACCGGCACTCGTCCAGCTCCTTGGCCTTCCTCACTCGTTTGGCTATAAAAACCGAACGAGAGCATCCAGAGTTAAATCCAGCGAGCCTCTGAGGGGTAATCAGAGAAGGGAAGATTTGAGAGATAGCCCACAAATTCAGGAGGAGGTCCTTCCTAAAAAATCCAGTGGAGACTATTTAAAGTGTGGTTTTTTTGTTCTATGTTATTTCATTAATTTTGTTAATAAGTAGCTAAAAAAATAGTTTATAAATTGCTTAAAAAAATAAGATCATGTCAAAATTTACTCCATTAGCTTAATTTTTTGATATGTTGTACATTTATTGTAGGAATTGAGCCATCAAGAAAAATGAACCCTACAAAGCGTGATATTGGCTGGTCTTATGGGCGAAGACTTGGAAGAGAGGGGCAACGACACCGATTTCAATGCAACTTAAGGTCTTCAAGGTAGGAGGGGTAACCAGGTTGATGCAACATTTAGCCGAAAAATTCGGTGAGATTGCTACGTGCCCGAATTGTCCAGGCGAGATTCGTGTGTTGATAAGGCAAAATCTCACTGAGGTCAAAGAAGTGAAGAAGAGGGTTTCCAAGAAGAGGGCGGAGGTGGATCGCCGAGTGACAAAACCACCTTCCTATCACTCTAGGGAGCTAGAGGAGGTTGAGGATCTAGATGAGGAGAAGACAGATATTCAGGCAGCCATGCAGGCAAGCCTGGATGATCAGTGGCAGCAGGGGGAGGTGGCTAGGCATAGGGCTCGATTTGAGCCCTCTTCATATGAGTCAGGCGGTGGTTCTAGGAGCACTAGACTAGATCCAGAGTTCTTGAGGATAACTTCAGTCAGGGAGGGCGTCGGCAAAGAACGTGGTCGGATTGCATCTATGCTAGGTAGTTTTGGTAGCCGAAAGAAGTCATCTAAAGGAATTCCACAAGGAGCGACAATTCATGATGTAGATTCGCATGCTCTCCCCAGCAGAAATTCAAGGCAGTAGAGGGTAGACACAATGTGGATGAAGGATAAGAAGAAAACTATGTGGCGAGCTATTGGATCCTAGTTTCACTTCAGCCATATCCCAGCGAATGTGGCAGACAACGTACTACAGGTCTGCCATTGCCGTCATACAAGCTGCCGGTCCCGATGTAGTTCCTCTAGGCCCGAAGGACATCTACGGTGAGCTTCTTGACAACAATAAGGAGCTGGAGAATTGGATTGACTCCTACAAGAGCAAGTGGCCCATATATGGACTAACCATCATGTGTGATGGTTGGACCGGTCGACCAGGCGGAGCATCATCAACTTCCTGACATACTGTGATGCGAAGATCTTCCACAAGTCGGTTGATGCTTCGGCTTATGTGCACAACACCGCGTACATGCTGAAACTTAAGGAGGATGTGATTGATCTAGTAGGAGAGGAGAATGTCATGCAGGTCGTCACTGATATTGGGCCGCAATATAAGGTTGCCGCGGAGATCTTGATGGAGCGGCAACCACATTTTTTGGAGCTCATGTGCTGCACATTATATCGATCTCATGCTGGTGGATATTGGAAAGATTCGTAGGGTGCAGCAAACGGTGGAGACAGCCCAACACATCACCAGGTATATTTATAACCATAACTGGGTTCTTTCATTGATGAGAAAGTATGCAGGAGGAGAGATTCTGAGATCAGAAGTCATACGGTTTGCTACCAACTTCATCGTACTTGATAGCGTTCTCGAGAAAAGAGGAGCCCTACGTCAGATGTTTGTCAGTCCCGAGTGGCATGATAGTAGATATTCTTATGCCGGCACTGAAGGGAGCAAGATAGAAGACTTGGTGACGAGACAGTCATTCTGACAGCGGGCCACTACAATAGTCAAGGCTATCAAACCATTATATGAAGTGCTGCGGGCCGTAAATAGCGAGATCTACCCCCAGATGGGTTTTTTATATCACATGATGGTCAAGGCAAAGGATCAGATTATGGAGGTAGATCCAGCACATGGCCAGTCGTACATCAACATCATTGAGCGATGGTGGGGAGCGCAAATGGGTAGAAAATTGCATCTAGCAGGTAAGCAAGAATATTGACAATTATAGTGATGGATGTACTTATATAATTATGCTAAGATAGTCTCATATATGCGCAACATACTACCTAAATCTCCAGTTTCAGTACAGCATAGATGGAATTGGTATAGATGAAAAACTTCTGGATGCTTTGTGTAATGTGATTTACAAGATGGAGCATGATCCAAAAAAGCGGCCCTATGTCTTGAAGAAGTAACTATAATTTAGTAATTACTAGCATGTGTAAGTATACCGGCATCTTCAATTATTAACATAGTAGAACACGCTTCTTTTTCACAGAGCAAAATATTTAGAGAGGGCAGCTACAGTTTTGGCCAACGAGCTGCTGTCGTCAGCAAACAATATGAATCCAGGTACGTCACACATCAGGAAGACATTCACCTGGTGTTACTTGGTTACTAATATGGAACCATCATATATGTAATTTTCATAAATATTTTTGCAGCTGATTGGTGGGTGTATTTTGGCGGGTCCGCGAAAAATCTAAAGCAGATAGCTATCCGGATCCTCTCCTAAACAGTCTCCTCTGGTGGCTGTGAGTGCAACTGGTCCACCTTCGCCCTTATCCACAGCAAACAAAGGAACCGTTTGACACATAAGCGCCTCAACAACCTTGTTTATGTGCACTACAATCTGCGGTTGAGGCTAAAGTGCATTCAGGAGGAAGCGGAGCTTAAGTATGTAGATCTGATTTACGGGACCTTCACCGATGATGACGATAATTCACTGCTAGGCTGGCTTGTAGGCCAGCAGCAAGAGCCCGAGCTTGACGAGCCAGGATCGTCTCCACGACCAGCTAGCTTCATAGCAACCGAGGTTAGGGTCGATCCAGAGCAATGAGCTGAGTGCAATATTCCGCGCATTTCCAAAGCTGATCAGCTGCAGGCACAGGGGAGCCAGTCACCACATGATTGGTACGAGACACCCTCCGAGAGAGCTGATCGAGAGATGCTCAGCAGAGAAAGGCGAGATAGCCAGACAGAGAGGGCCAGAAAAGGAAAACAAAGGGTCCCAATGGAGAGTGTCGAGGAGACTTGGACCAGCAACGATGAAGGTTCTGGTGGTGATCGATCTTCTAGCCATGGAGGAAACGGAGGACAATATGGTACTTATGAGACACAGCTGGAGGGTGGTCTTCATTTCACCGGTGAGTCTCAATTTACGGGTGCTACACAGGATACGGACTACGGTCGACCACCTGATAGATTCCGTGAGGATATTATTGGATATAGAAGATGGGCTCCTCGAGGTCGTTCAGGAAGTCAGGATACAGCTACAGATGAGCTCGCATACGGACACAGATTCTATTATCCACAGCCTCAGCCTGACGAATATGGATATGGTGCATCGGATTTTGCTTCCGCCATATTCGGATGGGCCCCTACACAATCAGAAGATACCTCTCAGAGCCAGAGCGTGAGCGAGAGATCCGACAGTTCTTATAACCTGGTGCGCATTCCTTCTAATTGGGTTGATCTGCCTCCTCCTGACTATACTTATGATCCGAATATTTACGAGAGCCATTGGCACTCATCTCGATTTTAGATATTTGAGAGTGCTTTAAATATATGAAATGATTATATCTTAATTTGAAAATATTTTATGTGTATCATTTTATCATTTGGAACAGGAGGAAGTAATAACATGCATCATCTATGTTTCAACCCTAAATTCAAGTATAGAAACATCAAAAATCATGAAAAAAGTAATAAAAAAACATCAAAATTTACTTAATTTAAGATCCAACAGAGACAACACTTGAAAAAAGCAAATCGAACCCAAAATCCGGCTCACCGTACCAGCCGGTACGGACCGGACCGGTACCGTACCGGTCCGGCTGGCCACCAGTACGCCGACCGGTACCTGTACGACGGATCTTGGTTGAAACCCTTTTTAAGAGGCTTGATTGGGAACATCACCCTACCCTTTCCTATTATCTACTCATATGGCTAAGTTGAGAAAGAAGGGCAAAAGAAGGAAAGAAAAATAAGAAAGAGGAGAGAGAAGAGGAGTGTATGTTTCTTGCAATTCAACTTAATTATTGGCACATCACTACTATGCTAATCTCCAAATGGTCTTCTAGTCTTGTGTGGTCAACCATATTAAGAGTCTCACTAGAGATTTAGGATAGAAAAGGAAAACCTACTTAATAGATATTACTTTTGAGTGGGGCTTTATGGACTAGCTTCTAACACAAATTTTTGTAGAAATGGTGCTTGTTGATAAATATGAGGAATGAGGATTCACAGCTTCTATGTGCATCATATGGGAGGTGAAGATGGTGGCATAGTAATGGCACTGTAGATGGTAATTATCAATGGTAGCATCTGCTTAATGGATGCTATTAGACCTGTTCATGAGCTCAGTGGCTCACCCACGTACTCCAGCTTGAAGCCTTTTGGGTAGGCTCGGGTCAAAGGTTTTAGAACTGACAAGCTGGGTCGAGACTCGAGAATAGGCCCGTTTGATAAGCGGGTCGGGCTTGGGAATTAAAGCCTGGTCCGAGCCTAGCCCAACCCAATAGTTTACTTTTTTTGTATTTATTTATTTATATTTGATGTATTCGTAGACTTAATTAACAATTACAGTTGATATGTGAACTTAATGGGATGATAGACATGTTATAGATCGTTGACAATATTTAATTATTCATATTTTTAGCATTTTTTAAATATTTTTATATTTTAATAAAAAATATTATGAAGCCTAAGATTTGGCCTGAAGCTCTAGTAAGAGCTGACTCGGGCCTCGAAGGTAGGCTTGAAGGCCAGGCCAAGCCTAAGAAAATTTTGTTGACCATCGGCCAAAGCTTGGCCCATGCCCGACCTGGCCTGACCCTTGAACACGTATAGGTGCTATTTCTTCACTGATGATAATATGGTGGTGGTACTGGTTGTTATATAAAGTTGGAAGGTCTCATGAAGTTGGAGAAGTAAACAACAATTATGCCCTTCTCAATTTGATTTCCTTATAACACTATTTTTTAAATGAAAGTCATTAGGGCGATGGTGGAATACAAAAGCAAAAGTTACCTTGTTTCCTTTTTTTTTTTTTGCTTTTAAAACTCGAGAAGTATAGTCGGATAAGTTTAGGGCAGTACCTTCTCTAATGGAAGCAATAATTTGAAATGTACGATTATAATGAGTTGTGTCACAAGATAAGTTCTTTTCCTAGTCTACATCTCTTACTTCCTAGTTTGCTACACATGAAGGTGGGCCTTTACGAGTCCTTACTTGAACATACACCAAAAGCACAAGGCAATTTAGCCACATGGCCAATGCCACATCACTATGCAAAACTCCTGGAGATGCATAATGCTAGTGTTGCATGTTTAAGTTGCCAAATCATCAAGCCTTGTAGCTTTTTGAATTCCATATATGATTGCACATTTGTTTCTTATCCCATCAAGATTCTGCTCTCAAGGCCACAACAACGCTCTTATGCCATGGTCCTATTGATGCATCCATGGTGCGCCTTTGTCTAGGGCCATAGCACCCAAAACCTTAATTTCATGCTTGTTTGCACAATTTTGTGCATGCCATGACATTAAGGTCCTGCTACCAAGAAAATATCAAATTATGTTGATACTATCCCTTATCAACTCGTTGGTCAACTCTTTAGTCTAGCTCCAAGGCTCAATTTATTTTTAACATCGATCTTGTATTAGTCAGTGGCTTGTTCTAATTGGTTATTAGGGATCTCATGTTGCACCATAGTGCCTCGCTTAGACTTTCTTGTCAAGGTAGGCCAAGCACTTAGCTACAGAGATGCAAAACCTATAAGGTGGTCTTGGACTCTTGAGCAACAATTAAGATAGAACTTTGAATCCTTTTCCCATTGCGAGGATTGTTGGCTTGTTTAATCAAACATCACCATGACATCCCTTAATACAATGCCCAAGAATGGCATCCCTTTCAACATGAAAACTACAACACATAATAGGGGAGGCGAAGCCCCTTAATAGAAGGTATCCACCACTCCTAAAAGGTCCAAAGGTTGCTCAAGAAACAAATATCTATCTTGGTTATCCATCACCATGCTACATGAAAGTTTGTAAGGCTTTATGCTAGTGTATGTCATGCCACATGGTGCAGTCATGGCTTATGGTCCTCTTATTGCACTAGTTTCTAACCTGAATTATAAATACCCTATTTTTAAGTAACCCTGGTTCACTTCAGTAGGGGCTAGGGCTATTCGGTTCGCTGCTTATTTCTAAATTGGGAGAGGGAATATGCTCCTCTTCAATCACCTCTTCTTCAGATGTCGACGGTGAACTCCAACGTATACTACATCCCCAAGGGCCACATAGAGCACACCCAGGGCATCGTGGACTTTAGGAGCTCCGCCTCTTGCGGTTTCCTCATGCTCATCCTCTGCTGGGTAATTGCTATGAAATTCATGGTAGATCTGAAAAACGACAGCATCATTTGCATATAGCCATCTTGATCCGTGTGAGGAACCGCTTTAGTGACGCCAACAGTGCGAGGAACCTCAACATTGGCGTGATATGGATTCGCCAGAATCGCTAGTGCTTCTCACTGCCGAGCTCTGTCGTGCTCCATTGCCTCGATCCTCAACCGCTGCTACTCAGCCCCTGGTATGCCTTCCGCTTCTTGTACCTTTTCAACCTCCATTATATGCCTTCATCTTGCTTGCTTTCATCTTTTCCCGCTCGATCTCTAAGTTCTATTGCACTAGACATTCGATTTGGGGATGAGAAGCAATGAAAATGTTTTGCAATTTTTTTAATTGAAAAAATAAGTTGAGGAAATTCAAGACCTGCCCGAAATCCAAAGCTCGAGTAAGTACATTGGGGTTAGGCCCGAGCCTGGCTAAATTTAGTTGTACCTTGGGCTGAGCCCGACCCGAACTTGTTCAGTATGTGCTTTGTCTATCAGATATTTAGCCTTTAGAATGATTTTCCACAATAACAGCCTAAATATCCTCAAATTAGAATGGTGAAAGCTATAGGGTGCCATAACTACATTTTCTGATTCATAACTTATTGTAGGTATTATGGACATACTATTATCATGGAATAACATGTATTAGTCCAACTATTTTATGATGTATTTCTTCTACTCTATCATATTGATGTGACCTCTATGGGCATAGGTGGCACAGGACAACCATTAATTGGGGGTAGAAGCAAGTAAGGGGGATCAAAAAAGTATAAAAGAAAGGCCGATGAAGCTAGCATAAGAGAGATGTTCCGATGGATTCTAAAATTGTGTGTCATTCTTTGTAGATCTTGGCTATTGAAGTTTTGAGGGTTGTAGCCACCGCTGGGTTAGAACTGTGTATATCCATATAGCTTTTTTTTTTTTTTTTTGGGGGGGGGGGTGTATTAGGTTATCCACTGAGTTATGTAGAATATATGGAATAATAGAGTAAGTATTTTCATTACACACTAGGATGGCAAATCATATGCATGGTAAGTAACTAGGTACTAGTGGTTCCTCAGAAAAAAGTTCGTCATGAATTCTTCTTGCTGTCCTTTTCAATTTTTTGATTTTAGTATCAATTACTATTGTAGTAGTCTCTACCTTCACTTTACCTTTGTTTTCATTCTTGCAACATTTGTTTCCACTATAAAATAAATTTAGTATAGTATTAAGTATTAACCAAGGTTGGCAATACCAGAACCAACACTCGTACTGGTAGGTGTCGAGTTACCCCCACATGCGTTGCGACGATCGCAGCGAAAGATATGCGTGGGGTCATTCATCTCATGAACGTCCTAGAGAACGTAGATTTCAAAAAAATTCTGAGTTTTCTAACTCAGAAGATTATGAAATCATAGGAAAGATTAAAATTAAAAGACTAGATTAATTTCAGATCTACTATTTAGAATTATAAAGATTGTACCTTTATCTTTAAGCGGGTAGATCTTTACCGCTATCTGATGATCGTTGGATTTGGTTCGCTTGAAGCCACACAAGCGTCCGGGCCTCTATAGGTATCCACACGAGGTACAGATTGCTCCAAGATCTCACCGGGGTGCTAGCTCTCTTGCAGAGATCACCTTTGATGGCTGATTTTCTCTCTTCAATCAACCCTTTGACTGCTTTGAGAGGAAGGAGGAAGAGGAAGAAGCCTGCGCCTTCTTTTCTTCTTTTCTTTGCACACGGCTGGAGGAGGAGAAGATGAATGGGGTGGCTGAAACACGAGAGCTCCAATTCTTCTTAATGCCCCACGCCACCCCTTCTTTTATAGGCATTCTATGCCTAGCTAAACAAGGAATAATTTCAATAAGAAATCACTTCTTGATTCATTCCTCCAAATTCTACCACACCCTTACTTAATTTTATCACACGTCTTACTTAAGAGGGATTGGAGAGAATCTAAGGGCTTACCTTGCGCCGTGTGGCAATCCGCGTTTAAGAGAAAGGAGGGGCGGATGCCCCTCCATGTGGCATGTGGGACCAAAGTAGGAAAGGAGAGGGACGCCCCCGTCCTTTCTTTGGGCGTGTGACAAGGAGGGGCGGACGCCCCTCCTTTTCTCCCTTGTGTGGCATGCATGAAGGATGGGACTATCCCATCCTTTCATGCTCAAATTTTCTAATCCAATTAGAAAATTTTTGGTTCCTCTTGATCAATTGAATTCTAATCCAATTAGAACCCAATGTGTCCTCCAATTTGATTCATATGAATCCTAATCCAATTAGGATCCAAATTGGACTTCATGAATTAAGTTTCTTATCTAATAAGAAGTTCTAATTAATTAGGCCTTCCCATCCTTATCCAATAAGGTTAAGCCTAATTTAATTAGGTCCAATTGAATCAATTAAATTGCAATCCAATTGCAAATCCTTCTTCTTTAGCTCACTCACTCTTAGTGGGTTAAATCAATTGTTAATCAAATTGACAATCTAGATCAATTGCGATTCTAAATCGCAATCCAACCGTCGGAACGATCAAAATCTCTATTGTATGTGACCCCATAGGATCTATTCTCTCTAGTAGTGAGATATATATTATGATCTCTATCATAATATCATTGAAACTTCTTTCAATGGGTTGAAACAATTTCAACTCTACTCATCAGGGTTCACTGATCAAGTGAATACCTTTGAGTCCAACAATTCACTAGTGATACCTAGCAGCATATAATGGCAACCCAACAGAACAGAATGGATGAACTTCTAGGTGCAGTTAGCATATGATACAGTACCTCTATCGTGAATTCCGATATGACGGAGGTTATGGATAACTCGTCAAACTCCATCGTCTTATGTCAAATTTATTTGATTCAAGTTCGAGATTGGAAAACTCTTTTTTCAGAACTGCCCTGGCCAAGGTTTTTCGAACTTAATCTCATAAATCATATAGGATCATTCCCAATCTATCAAGGTCGATAGATCCCATCTAGATGCAACCCTAATCCGACAGTGAACCTACTGTAGCTAATCTGCACCACGAGGATCCTTAGGGCCCATGTTTATATGCTCGTCAAACTACAACCTCACCGTGAGTAGCTGAGGTATCGCAAGTCTAAGTACTAGTCATATAACTGCAGCATCAAGTAAGTGACCGACGAGTGGATAGACATTCAAGTGACTTTTTGCTTTGGTCACGCTCAGTACCCTTGTTCTCTAACAAGCACTTGCACAATCACTCCTGTATCTCCACACTGTGGACTTAAAACTCATTCATCAAAAAAAGTGATCTGTGTACTAATTTCATCGGATCGATCACCGTCCTTCGTGATGATCCATCGATCAGGAGCAATTCAGAAATTAACTACTTCATGACATATGTCTTAGATTCTCAACTCTTGAGAATATATGTTATCATCTTATTAATTCTTAGGACGATTCATGGACACATAATAACATAAATGAATAAAATGCCTAATTTTTATTAATCAATAAAAAGGTTAAGTACAAATTTTATGTCCCAGAACAATTACAGTACGTTTGCCAAATTTCCTTTTAGGGCATACTTCTAACAGTAGGCTGGTGGTACAGTGTGGTACCGTACCGTCCTGTCTTGGTGCATAGCGAAAAAGAAAAACAAAAGGGGGAGAGGGAGAAGGAGAGAGGAAAAGAGAGGGAGGGTGAGGGAGGGGGCGAGAGAGATGTGGAGAGAGGAGGGGGAGAGATGCGAAGAGAGAGGGGGCTTGGAAGCTCTCCTCTCCTCCGGTCGTCTGCACATTGGGCGGGGCACTATTTCGTTCGAAACAGAGCTCGACCTATTTTTTTTTTTATTTTTTTGGTTTCTTTAAGTGAAGTCGCCGACTTCACTTAAGAAGTGAAAAAAAATAAAATAAGGGGTTGACTGTTTCATTCGTGCGAACGACCGAAGGAGGAAAGGAGGGCTTCTGAGGCCCCTCCCTCTCCCTCTCCCAGCATCCATCACTCCTCCCTCCCTCTCCCTCTCTCTCTCTCCCCCCTCTCTCCCCCCCTCTCTTTCTCTATTTTCTTTTCCGCCCTCCATCGCCGATTCTCATTTTGCTTGTGAGGACCGTCCCGATCTGTGGCCGGTACAGCTCAACATACCCTGAACCAGGCGGTTCGGGATGGTCTTGCCATCCATGGTATTAATGTTCTGCATTCAAGAAAAATTTTGGAGGGATTGATCTTTTTGACATAAAAAATAAAAAAATAGCATTTTATTGAAGTCCAAAATGAAGAAATTCTCTCTCCTTTGGCATAGTTGTTGTTAATGCTCAAGTCGACAGTATTCTTAATTCTGCATTTTACTGTTCCAGTCGTCTGCTATTAGTTCAAATCCCTGCCATCATACTGAACTATAGCATACCTTCTTGTTATCTTGTTTGGATTTTTAAGGATATTTTCTAGCCTCATTTTCTTAGAACCTGTGGTTCCTACATGTTGACCAACTTTCAACAATTTTAGTCTTTGAATTTCTAGTTTGAAAAACCAACTTTTGAACCAGCTCATCCTGCTCTAGGTTCTTTGAATAGAGCAAGGTGCTTTGTCCTCTTTGCTTAATGACCCTCTGCCTGAAGGTTTGCCAAAGTCAGGTTTCTTCTGATCTGGAGAACAGAATTTGAAAAGTGCATCATCACTACTCTCAGCCATATCATTTGGTTCAAGAATCTTCCCACACTATGCCACTACCAACAATTCTTTAATTGAAGGTTTGCAGGGCTCTGAACATATCCCCTTGAAGAAGGCTTAGTCAATGACAATGCTATTTAGAGCAGTGCTGAGACTAACAACAGTAAAATGATACTGCATTTTACATTCTTGTATGAAAGCCATCAATTGGGATTAGGAAATTAAGCCATGATTTTCTGGTGAGCACCTTCTGCTTCTAAACCATCATTTCCAGTGCTATCCAAAACCAGCTATTTTTGTGTTTAATGTTTCCCCTAGTTTGATGCCACTCTACTCCTCTACCAATTGTTGATGTCAAAAAATGCCTTAGTACAAACAGTTGACCTCCACATATATTCAGATATTACCTTCGTGACGAATCTTGCCTCCCTTTTAAATCGAAACTGGAAACTTTTCTCTTACACTGAACATTAAATAGTCTATTTTTTCTTTGTTTTATGGTCATTCCTGTGGAGTTACCTATCATGCTTGCCAATTTACTGATAGTCTTGTGCAACCACAGATGTGATCACTGATTAGAAATTGGGGAGTGCAACTCAAATGGGGGTTGAGCTTAGCGATTCTTTCTACATTTTAGTCAATTTTTCCTCTTTCGATGAAACTAAGGGATGACCTCAAAATAACTAGTGGCTTCCTCAAAACCCCTCCTTAAACAATCCTACAGTCCATTAAGAACCAAAATAAAGATAGGAATGCCCATTTGTTTATCAGAAACCTGCACTACCCTTTAGTTTCTGGATTCTTTCAGGAAACTCAATAAGGTGTTCATTTTTTAGGAAAATATACAGTAATGAGTGCATACATCCATTGCTTTGCGGCTCAAACATTGTTCCCAAGTTCCTGTGGAATAAAGGACTACCACATCCTTAATCCTTTTGGGGGAATAATTGCTGGCTGAACAATGCTAACAATCTGGGGATGGAAGAAACAAAAATATGTAAAACAAGGAAGTTTGACATTTTTTTGGGGCATGAGAATTTTCACCTATCAAGAGGGTTCAGATGCTCAAAGGTGATGCAGAATCGATGCACAATTGAATTGATGGTTAAGAGTAAGAAATGAAGAAGGTACGGTATTTAGAATGTAATGTGAATCAGATGAAAGCTTTTTCAAGAGGGTGATGAATGTGCATAAAATGTGAGGATAAAGCAAGTGAGACCTCGGATTGCGATATTGCAAATTGTCAAAAGAAATTTTAGAAGTTTCCTCGACTTGGTTAGGAACTCTGCTGTTGGTTTCATAACATACCTTAACTGGGATGTGGTTAGGATAATACTTAATTTCCATAATCAGGAGCAGGTGTGAGTGTGGGTCCATGTGTGGTTTGGGGAAGCGGATACTTTAGAGACATTTTTAGTAAAGAAGTGCTTAAGTGGGAGCAGGTTTGGAATAGGTCAAGGTCTGGATGTGCGGAAACGGATACTCTAGAGACACTTTTAGGGCCTGTTTGGATGATTGGCTGAAAATATTTTAGGATTCGTGGATTGGGCTAGTACAATCAGCAAGCTCACAGTATTATAGGTTGGGCTAGGCCTATATTGGAGTGGACCCGCCCAAATCCCATGGGGAGAAAAAAAAAATTGAGCATGGCCGGCCCACTCTAAAGCTATTCCTAGGTATTTATGAATATGGGTGTAGCCCATGTTGGTTGTACTAGCCTAATCCATGAATCCCATAGGATTTTCAGTCTAATCATCCAAATAGGCCCTTAGTAGGAAAGTGCTTAGCTAGGGGGAGCAGGTTCTAGTTTTCAATAATATTCTAAAGCAAGTGTGTTGCTCTAGATGAAAAAATTCTGGCTACCAAGGGATAATGTATATTCTATGAGTTTTGTATGTTTGAATTCTATTGCATTTTATATGTATTTAGATAAGGGATGATGATGGAGGCCTTAAAGTATTAGAATAGTTTACTAGGTTTCTTATGTACAAAACCTTTTTATTTTTTGGGTGAAACTATATTGCTCATAAGCAACTTGTATTGTTTTAAAGTTTATTAGTTTTTGTATCAATTTACTGTTTGCATCTTTAATTTTATATTATTTTTTAATATGCTTGAATCTATCGACAAGAGGGCTCTAGTGCACTAGGCTCCAGCCACTGTGGAGTCTGAGGAGGGTTAGATGTATGTAACCTTATCTCCATGTGCGGAGAGACTATTTCTGTGTTGTGAATCCATGGCACCCAAGTCACAGTGGAGAGCAATCTTACTAGTGTCCCCAGGCCCACTCTTGTATCAATTTCTATATCTTGTGCATATTCTGATACTGCGTTTCATCCTTTTGAATATCATATGCCATTTTTAAAGGCTGTCGAGTATAAATGTGATAATTGACATCTAAATATTGTGTTTGTATGTTGACTTTTTTGTATATGGTACCTTAAAATCCTAAATTGGGTTTTCGAATTAGAACTCACAACTTCAGTTGAGTTGGATTCTTTCTTTAATGAATTCTATAAAGTTGCTGTTTGGTTTATTGCAAAAAGACAATTCAACTACCAGTGTTTGACAAATATTTGATTGTGAAGATCCTCTCCTGTAAGTTTTGACATTCTAGTTTGGGCTTTTTGTGGCAGATATACTATATGATTCATGGTCACCAGCAATGACTGTAAGTTCTGTTTGTATTAGCATTCTATCCATGTTATCAAGCTCGACTGTAAAGGTCCTTGTCTATCCCCATGTCTCTTACATGCCCTGTTCTTGTGTTACATTCTCTGCCTTGTTATTATTTTACTTGAACCTTTTTGACTGCAGCAACGCCCTGATGATAATGACCGGTATGTCAAGAACTGTAAGAACGGCAGGTCTCCTAAGGAGACTAGGTGGTGGTTCCATGATGACAAGGTGTAGGTACAACAGCTTTAGGTGGCAGCCGTTCCCAAATGGAGCAATCGAGGGCTCATGAGCTACTGTAAATTTGCATGAGGTGTTTATAAAGTCTGATAAGTTGTATCATTCCCAACAGAGAGCAATAAAGCAATGCAGAGCTAAGGTGTAACGAAATTGGCTGTGGTAACTTTATCAGCTTAGCTTCTGATGAAATTACTTCTGCTGCTTATCAATGCCTTAAGCACAAAGCAGCAAAAACTTGTATGAAGTGCGAGTTGTGACCTGACCTGATCTGGCCCATATTTATGAAACTTATGTTGACTGCAACAGCTAACAGAAGTTCACATTATTATTGGGTTTAATAAGAAGTTTGTGTAGCGTAATCTCGTAATCAGAACAAGGGACATAGAGCACCCTGCCCACTTGGGAACTGATTCACGAACTCACCCCTTGCATTTGGAATTTTATAGGGTAAGTTCCTGCTCGTCTTTTGAAGCTATCTTCAGTAGAAGCCCCTAACCAGCAAGCAGGACTTTATGTTTTTCTCTTGCTGTGATGTTAGTCATTTTTGGGTAGATACTTGCCTCCTGCTTTCTCTATTTAACAGAGAAATACATAAGAATTATACATATGCCTCGTGTGGATCCCTACTTAGAGATTTGTTATTTTTAAACTGCTTACATATTGAAAATCATATGATTTGAAGATTTTACTGTATGCATCTGGTGATAAAAAAAAATTTATATAATTTAGTGTTATATAGAACGTGTATTTTTTGAACAATTTGATGCATAAGTTAAATGCCTTTTTAAGTTACATGATTTTTAGTATGTAAATAATATAAAGATGGTAGATCATACTCAATAATTCATATCATCAATATGGGATTTTTATCGTCCAATTTTAGCTGGATCTTAATGAAGATTTACTCGAATATGGCTAAATCTCTCTCTCTCTACACACACACACACACACACACACACACACACACACACACACACACACACACACACATATATATATATATATACATATACATGAATTTTATTTTTATACGAGGCTATAAGCACCTATGGGGAATTTGAATGAAAAGTGGTGCACCCGGCCTTGAGCACTCCCGTTCGAAGCCAACAGGAGCTGAAAGATTTCATTATCTTTCTCGATCAATCCCTTTGCCTCTCATTCTTCGAGAATCAGAAAGATCTCTTTCGAGTTTGAATTTGTTCATTTGGAATCTGGGCTCTTCCATCTTCTACTTATTTTTTTCTTTTTTCCTCAACATAGATACATATACATAGATACATATACATAGATACATATATACATATACATATATACATATACATACACATATATACATATACATATATACATATACATATACATACATATACATATATACATATATATATATATATATATATATATATATACATACTGAATATGTATATATACATACATATAGACATATAGACACACATATACATACTGAATAAGTATAATCTAGAGGAAATTTGACCATCTAACCCCTACAATATATTGGTGACTTTGATGTACTAAAATTATGAAATATCTTTATGCATATATTTTCTAAAACATGTTATTTTGAAGATGGTTAGTTTCATTTGAAATATATTTAGGGAACTATCCTATCAAAGTCTATATATTACAATATTGCCATGGCAATCCCGCATGAATGTTGTGGCTTGTCATGTCAAGAAGTTACACGAAATGGTGACCTGAAGGTGTTCACAAACCTTCGATGGCCTACATATATATTTTTTTTAACTCATTCAGAAAATCATAAGAATATCCATGTAGCCTGTTTGGCATCGAATGAGTCATCATTGCCATGTGACTGACATTTGAATGGGAGGAATAAGTTCATGCTATTTTAAGTGCAAGCAACAAAGGGATGCTCATCTTTTTGGTAGTCTGTTTTCTCATCCTTTCTGTTACCACTTATATTTGAATTATGAAAAGATTTCTTAATTCTCCCATGTATTTTTCCATTTATAATAGTAGTCCTTCATAGAAATGTTTTTCTTTTTCTTGTAGAACGTCCGTAGAAATATTTGCAGACAGAATATTACCATCATAAAAACAAACCTAGTAAAACCTGCATTCATAATAACCTGAAATTTTTAGAAATTTGGTAAAATTTTTTTTGGTAAACTTATTGAAAATTTAGTTTAAGATTTGGTAGGATATATTTGAATCAAAACAAATGGCTTGAGAAGAAGTGTTATTTAAGTGACATTAAGCTATATTAAAGTGTCACGCTCCCAATTCGAGATCGCAACTCAGGAGTCATGGTAACTATTGCAAACTTATAGAAAACATTTTTCCACAAGCATTCAAGGTATCTTAACATGATATCATGTACAAGCAGTAGAATAAATTTAAATAATAATGTTCAAATTCTAGATTAAATAACTAATTCAAAATTTGAAAGTCTCACAGACCAATAATATTCTAATATCTTGCATCAACTCTAACAAGAAAATCTAGTCTAAATAAAAATATCAAAATCCTGTCTCTAATTGTTCTTTCATGATAAATCCTTGAGTCAAGCTAGTTCTTCAAATCTGTAAAAAAAAAAAAAAACAGTAGAATACAGAATAGTGAGCTAGACAGCCTAGTAAGCAATGAAAACTTTATCTAAATAAATCAGGATATAATTAAATAATTATTTATAGAAAATAAGCATATAGAATTTATCAATTTAAAACTAAATTCAGATATGCAACATTATCAAAACATTACGCATGCTAAATTTAATTTTTCTCAAAATCTAAATGTGGTTCATAAATCAATTTCTTTCAAATCATTAAATTCAGCTCGACAGCCAAAAACTATGACCGCATCAAAATGTCACCGCATAACCCCCGCTGGTAGGGTATTAAAGTGCCAATGTATAACCCTGCTAACGTACAACCCCCACTGCTAGGGTATTCAGATATAGTCTAGCTTCGAGTCCAAATTTGTTTTAATTCAAAACTCTTTTTTCTCAAAATATTTTCAATGTTCCGTTGTAAGATGCGATATCCAAATCAATCGAACATAATCCATATCAAAACTAATACGTTCAATCAAGAATTATACAATATTTTAGAAAAGGCATATATAATAATTAAGGACTGCATTAAATTCATAAATCAAAATTATTTGATTCAAAAAAATATTTATAAATTGCTGATAAATTTAGAAAAAGGGGCAAGGAACACTTACCTCGCTCCTGGTGAGGATTCGGTGGCTCTTTCTCTCCGACAGCAATGGAGGAAGAGGACCTCCCGAACCGAAGAGGACGGGCTTCAACGGCTCTCTCCCTCTCTCTCTCTCTCGGGTGGAGCACGAGGAAGAAGAACCCCCAAACCAGAAGCGGGATTTGGCGGCTCTTCTCGGATGGCCTCAAGGAGAAGAGGGAAGAGCCATAAAACCAAGGGATCCCGGCTTCTTCGGGATGGATCCTCCTCCTCACCGTGCGCCCTCACGTCTGACGCACGTGAGGCCGGAACTGGTGGCTGGGCCGGTCAAGCGGACCGGGCCAGTCCCGGGGTCTTACATTCCTGCTTGACCGGTCCAGCACCAGGGTCTTACATTCCTCCCTCCTAAAAGAAATTTCGTCCCTGAAATTTGCATCCTGTAGTTTCGAAAAGTTGAGGATATTTCTGCTTCATCTCCTCTTCCAATTTTTAGGTAGCTTCTCTTTCTGAGTGACGACTCCACTACACCTTGACATAAGGTATAACACGGCATCTCAAAACTTGATCTTTCCTATTCACTATCCGCACTGGATGCTCCTCATATGATAGATCTTCTCTAACTCGTAAAGGCTCAAGCTGTGTGACATTATTTGGATATGGTATATATTTTTTCAAAATCGAGACATGAAAAACATCATGTACACCAGCCAGAGAAGGCGGTAGGGCAAGTCTATAAGCCACCGTACTAATTCTTCCAAGATCTCGAACAGACCAATAAACCTGGGATTCAATTTCTCTCAAATACCGAATCTTGAAACTCCCTTTGTAGGTAATATTTTAAGAAATACATAGTCGCCAACTTAAAATTCTAATTCTCGTCTCCTATTATCTGCATAACTCTTCTGTCTACTTTATGCAGTCCGAAGTCAATCTCTGATTAGCTGAATTTTCTCAACTGTCTGCTGTACAAGTTTAGGGCCCAACAATCTTCATTCACCAATATCATCCCAACAAATTGGCAAACGACATTTTCTTCCGTATAATGGTTTAAGGCGCCATCTATATGCTACTCTGATAACTATTGTTATATGCAAATTCTATTAAAGGTAGATGCTCATCCCAAGAACCCTTCATATCTATGACGTAAGCTCTCAACATGTCCTTTGGAATTTGAATGGTCCACTCAGACTGACCATCGGTCTGAGGGTGAAAGGTTGTACTAAAACATAACTTAGTCCCCAAAGCCTTATACAAGCTTTTCCAAAATTGTGATACAAATCTAATATCTCGATCAGACACAATGGATACTGGAATACCATGTAGTCTTAAAATCTTTTTAATGTATAATTTGGCTAGCCTTTCCAGGCCGAACCTAACTTTGATAGGTAAAAAGTGTGCCGATTTTGTTAACCTATCCACTATTATCCAAACGACATCATTAGCACTAGGAGTCTTTGGCAATCCCGTTACAAAATCCATGGAAATTTGTTCCCACTTCCATATTAGAATATTAGGAGGCTGAAGCAATCCTGCTGATCTTTGGTGTTCAGCTTTAATCTGCTGATATACTAAACACTGTGCCATGAATTAAGCAATTTCTCTTTTCATGTTGTTCCACCAATACAATTCCTTTAAATCTCTATACATCTTGGTTCCTTCTAGGTGCACTATATATCCAGACTGATGGGCTTCTTTAAGAATTTCCTGCTTAATTTTCAAATCCATAGGTACACAAATTCTATTCTGATACCTCAAAGATCCATCCTAATACCCATGCTACGAGTCTGCGGTCAAGCGCAATCTGAGATCATGTATCCCGAATTCAGATATATCTCCTGCTTCTACTGACTTCTGAATCTTCAATAACTGCTGGTCATTTCCTTGGGTTGTCTTAATCCTCTCTATAAGTGTCGCCTGAACCTACATATATGCCAATTGAGTCCCTGAGCCATGTACTCGGATCTCTAATTCAAGTTTCCTCACATCTTCCAAAAAATGTCATTGGCTAGTAATCAAAGTGGCCACATTTCCTATTGATTTCTGCTTAAAGCATCTGCCACAACATTAGCTTTTCCAGGATGATAATTAATTGTTAGATCATAGTCCTTCAATAATTCTAGCCATCTTCTTTGTCTCAAATTTAGTTCTTTCTGGGTGAATATATATTTCAAACTCTTGTGATCTGTAAATACCTCACATCATACTCCATAAAGATAATGTCTCCAAATCTTAAAAGCAAAAATCACAGCCGCTAACTCCAAATCATGAGTAGGATAATTTTGCTCATAAGATTTTAATTGTCTGGAGGCGTAGGTCACTACCTTACCACGCTGCATCAAAACATAGCCGGGTCCCTTCCTTGAAGTATCACTGTAGATTGTGAATCCATTGTCACCTGTGGATATAGTAAGAATAGGCGCTGTAACTAATCGCCTTTTGAATTTCTGGAAACCTCATTCACAATCTTCAGTCCATTCAAACTTAACTCCTTTTTAAGTTAGGCGAGTCAAAGGTACAGTTATAGAGGAAAATTTTTCCATAAATTGTCTGTAATAACCTGCCATTCCTAGAAAGCTATGAACCTCAGAAACATTAGTTGGCCTGTTCCATTGCACCATAGCTTCCACTTTTGTTGGATGCACAGAAATTCCACTCCGGATACGATATGCCCCAAGAACAATATCTTATCCAACCAAAAGTCACACTTCTTTAATTTAACATAGAGTTTCTCATTTCTTAAAATTTGAAGTAAGCTTCGCAAATGTTCCTCATGTTCTTCTTTTCCTTTTGAATAAATTAAGATGTCATCAATGAATACCACCACAAATCGATCTAGGAAGGATTTAAATATTCTGTTCATTAAGTCCATAAAGGCTGCTGGGGCATTTGTCAATCCAAAAGGTATCACTAAGAATTCATAATGTCCATAACGAGTTCTGAATGCAGTTTTAGGTGCATCTTCTGCATTGATCTTTAGCTGACGATATCTTATGCGGAGATCAATCTTAGAGAAAATCTGTGCACCTTGCAATTGGTCAAATAAATCATCTCTTCGGGGCAAAGGGTACTTGTTCCGTATGGTGACCTTATTCAATTCTCTATAGTGAATGCAGAGTCTCATGCTTCTATCTTTCTTTTTCACAAAAAGCACTGGAGCTCCCCAGGGTGACACACTAGGTCATATAAACTCCTTGTCCAGTAAATCTAGCAACTGATCTTTCAACTCTTTTAATTCGGCTGGGGCCATTTGATAAGGAGCTTTAGAAATCAGACCTGAATTGGGTACAAGATCAATAGTGAATTCAATTTTTTTGTCCGGTGGCAATCCTGATAACTCCTCAAAAAAACCATCCGGAAATTCATTCACTATAGGAATATCCTCTATCTTTAGTTCATCTTCTCGTATATCAATTACTGAGGCCAGATAACCTGTGCATCCTCTCCTTAACATTCATCCAGCTTGCAAAGCCGAGAAAATATGAGGAAAGGCAGTTCCCTGGTTCCCACAGAAACTGAATTCCGGTTTGCCAGGAATTTGGAAGTCTACTGATGCATGATAAGTAGCAAGCCAATTTATTCTCAGGATATCAAAATCCTGCATATCAAGTACAATCAAATCCGCAGGCAACTCTCTATCTCTTATTTTAATTTTACATGACTTGCATATAACATCAATGCTCAATATACCGCCTACTGGTGTCTCAACATAGAACTTAGTGGTCATAGATTCACACAATATATCATGTGTTTTAACGAAGTTTGAGGATATGAATGAATGCATGGCACCAAGATCAAATAATACATAAGCATAAATGTCGGATACAGGAATAGTATCTGTCGCCATTGCATTAGAAGCTTGTGCATCTTGCTGCATAAGCGCATATACTCTTTTTTGAGTCTTTGGCCTCTAGCTTCCTTCCATTGCCTGAGTAGATCTATTCTTGTTTCTTTGTGGGTAGTCTGCGATTCTATGACCTTTCTGTTCGCATCGAAAACAAGCACCAGTAATCCGGGACAATTTGCAACTTTATGATTACCGCCACATCTTGAACACTTTCCACTCTCATTTTTGTGATTTATATAATTATTTGGCTTCTGGGCTAGATTCTTGAAATTCTTGTTTCGTCCTTGAAATTCAATAGTTCTGTTTCTTTTCTTTTAGTTTCGTTCCCTTTTAGTAGTTTTGTTTCTTTTCTTTTAGTTCCGTTTCGCCCTTTATATCTCACTAGCAGACAGAATAGAACCTATGGGGTCACACACATTAGGGGCTCGTTTGGTTCGCGGGAAGTATTTTCCCTCCTAGGAATATGATTCCTGGGAATCAAATTCCTAGGAAGAGGATACCTAGGAAAGTACTTTTGGCATGTTTGGTTAACCATGGGAAAGTGACAAATTTCCAAAGTGCTTATGTTTGGTTGACCATCCACTTTCCTAGGAAAGTTATGTATAATTCCTATTATGCCCTTAATAAAAATTAGGTCTTTAATGCCTCTTTAATGCTTCTTTAATGCTGAAGGGTCTTTTTGGGAAAAAATAAAAAAGGAGTGATTCCCACCTCATGGGAAAGTAACTTTCCCATGTTTCTCATGGGAAAGACTTTCCCATGAAATGTGGGAATCATATTCCCATGGGAATACAACTTTTCCATCTCTCTCCTTTGAAAACTCCAACCAAACAAGAGGCATTTCATTACTTTTCCGTTGACCACACTTTCCCCCCTCCTTTTCCTGCGAACCAAACGAGCCCTAGAGGTATTGACCGATCCGATGGTTGGATTGCGATTTGGAATTACAATAGTTCATAATTATCAATTTGATTGATAATTGGTTTAATCCACTAAGAGTTAGTGAGTTGAAGAAGGAATAATTGCAATTGGATTGCAATTTGATTGAATCAATTGGACTTAATTAATTGGGCTTGATCTTATTCGATAAGGTTCAAGAGTCCTACTTGGAGTAGGACTCCTAGAGTCCTAATTAGATTAGGACTACAAATTATTAGAGTCCTACTTGGAGTAGGATTCCTAAAGTCTTAATTGGATTAGGACTAAAATTATATGAGTCCTAATTAGATTAGAACTTGGAATCTTAATTGAAGAATCCTAATTGTAATAGGACTCCTTATTAGATAAGGATGAAGAATCCTAACTGTAATAGGACTCCTTATTAGATAAGGATTAAGAGTCCAAGAGCCCATGATTGAGTCATGATTCAATTAGGCCACCTAATTCTCCTTGGAGGAGGATTCACGCACAAAATAAAAGGAGGGGCGTGCTCCCCTCATTATTTATTTTTATTTTTGAATTTTTTTTGGGCTATGCATGAGAGGAGCCCTAGGGGCTTTGGGGGCAAATTTGGACCGCAAGAAAAAGAAAAAAAAATAAAAAGGGCCGATGGCTCTCTTTTTCCTTCTCTTGGTGCGTGCGGCCTCCCTTTCCTTCTCTTGGGCGTGGCCTCCTCTTCTTCCCTCTCTCTTTCTTCTTCCTCTTGAGAGCAATCAAGAGTTGATTGTTCAAGAGAATTTCAGCCATCAAAAGCAATCTCTGCAAGGGAGCTAGCACCCCGGTAAGATCTAGATGTTTGGATCGGTTCTCTTCCTTATGTGGATATCCGCAGAGGCCGGACACGTGTGCGGCTTCAAGCGAGCCTTTCAAGATAAGCACAATCATCATATTGCGGTGAACATCTACCCGCACAAGAAGAAGATCAGATCTTTCTTATCTAAAGTAATTAATCATAATCTATCTACGAATGGTTTTAAAATATGTTCATGCGATGAATGAAATCGTGCATGCTTCTTTCGCTGTGGATCTGATTTTCTGCAGCATGCATGGTTTCCCAACATCTAGTAGGTGCAGTCTCCTCTACTCGGTCATATTTCTTTACCCACTGGCCATTTACCTTAAGAAAACCCATCCTCTGAAGGGTTTTATCATTATAATAGTCAGTATGCCTTAGAGGTCGGGAGGGCTCATCCTCGGATATGGGTATACCAAACTCCCAAAAGATAAGTGTGAAGACCATCCCATAAGGTAAACTGGCCTTGGACTTGGTTGCTGCCTCCCCCATATAGGACATCATCATCCTAGGCAAATTAAGGGGATGACCCTCTATGACACAATGCATCACTACCAAGTCCCTCTCAGAAATAAAATCAAAACGGCCACTCTTGGGAAAGAGGACCCTACCAACTATGCTAAGAAGAAGTTTCATTTCTACTGACAATTGGTTGGCAAGGACTTTTTCTAAGGGATTTACAATGTCCTTAGCTAGAATGAGTCTAAGAGCTCCCTCTCTATCTGAAAGAGTAGTGGGGGCTGGACCTTCCCTAGGGAGACTCAATAGGTTGGCTAGATATTCCTCTGTTAGGGTTATTGTAATGTCCCTAACCATGCCAACCAAACCGCTTGATCCTCTACCCACAGAGCTAAAAAATTCTCTCATTAAACTAGGGTATGTGGGTAAATCCAAGGAACACAAGTACTCCCACCCTAGGGCTTTTATTTTCTCATCTAGAGTAAACCCTTCTCACTCAAGGAAGTGAAAATCTACCTTCCTACCGGTGGTCACCATTCAGAGATGGAAACAGTGAGCCTAAGAGGAGGATGAACAATCGGCTCTTTCCGAGTCGGCTCATTTCTCGCCTTAGTCCTCCGTTCCGAACCACTTGCAACGAGGGGACACTTCCCACAGGAGAAGAAAATTCTCCTAGACACCATGGACAAAAAATGAGGGTCAAAGACTAAGAGAAAAACTATAAGGAAGAGGGAATAAGCACAGGGAGAAGGAGCTAGGTTTTTTGAGAGCAAGAACACAATGAAATAGGAGACGACTCGGCTAGTTTAAAAAGCCATCGTTCTGACCTCAAGACGTCTCGCCTATTTACGCGAGACGACTCGAGCACGAGGCGACTCGAGTTTTACTCGAGTCGGCTCGAGCCCTGTCTCACCCAAAGATATTTAATTTTTTTGGGTCAAAATCAGTTCCAAAAAGAGTCTAGATGATATCAAATGAGAAGATTTGTCAAATATAAGCTCAAATTAATTGAATTTCAAGATAAGAAGAGAAAAACAATAGGAGTAAGGGAATTCTATTGGAAAGGATCAAACATTCCTAAATCTCTTCTAAGACTACAAAATCTATCCTTACTCAAGTGTTTTGTAAAGATATCAGTCAGTTGCCTATCAGTACTCACAAACTCAAGCATTATATCATCATTCAATACATGATCTCTTATGAAATGATATCTTATCTCAATGTGCTTAGATTTTGAGTATTGTGCAGAATTTTTTTGTTAAGTTTATGGCACTATTATTACCACATTCTATGGGAATTTTAGATTACTTAATGCCATAATCCTCTAGTTGCTGCTTAATGTTGTCGGCTTTCTTTTAGTGATCTGAGGATGACTTAAAAAGGGTGTCGTTGTCAAAATCTTAACCAACAAACAAATATTATTATTTTTTACTCTTACCATCCTTTATTCGATGAATAGTGGTTGTAGGAGGTCGATCCACAGAGAGGCGATTGGAGCATACAAATAAAGAATATAAACTCTATTAAGATTCATGGCAATATATATTTTTTTCTTTTTTTTAGACAATTTCTTCAGGATATTCGATTAAAATCTAACCAACCAGAGCCAGTTTTCTATTCAAAAATAAACAAAGGGAAGAAAGAAAATTTTGCAATTAAAATCTGATGCAGAGTAGGGGTCGATTTCTGAAGACAGAATAAATGAAAACCGCAAATCGAACAGCAAAGAAAAATTTCAGAGTTATCTTAAAAACTAAGAATTCCAGAACCCATAAAATAAACTGCAGAGATTAAACTAAACCTAGAGCATGAATTGCATAAAAGAAAATTAATAGATTGTATATAAAGCAAAAATTAAACTGAACCTGGAACACGGATTGCATAAAAAAAATTGATGGATTTCATAAAAAGAAAATTAATTACAAGAAAATAAAATAAAAAAAATGAAATAAAAGGAACAAATAACCCGGTGGACAATTTTTTTTTTCTTCTTTCCAAGAACAGAGCATCCCCTGTTCTTGGTTTTTCTTCTCCTCCTTTCAGCCGATGGCCGCCCTCCTCCCTTTTCGAACAGAGCTCTTCCTCCCTTTATATATAGATCACCCCCATCCTTTGAAGCCGGTGATGAATCCATGGGGAACGGACGCATGATCCTTGAGGCGGACTGCACGCAAATGGCTGGATCAAGGGAGCTGGTTCGATGGGAGCTGGCCGCGAGATCAGCTGGGACAGCTGGCGAATGCCTCGAATCCGAAAGAGAGGGACGGCTAGATGCTTGGGCTCACGCGTGATCTCACGGGATGCTAGAGACGTTGATCACGGAAGAGATTGGCTGCGGCTGGAATGGCTCCTTGAACGCAGACAGAAGAAGAGGCGGAGGATTGGGTCATCCGGGATGCTGGCACTGATTCGGAAAGGAGGAAGCTGCGGGATCGGCTGGGCGGATCGCGGAGGAGGCTGGGAGAAGGACGTGATCCGTGGAGGGGGTGATTCACGGATGGATGAATCATGGGTGATTGCTCGGGCTCCGGGAGCTTCGTGGAATTCCTTCTTTGGACCACGGAAGGGTGGGAGTGCTGGATCGGAGGACGTCTTGAATCCGGAAGAGGGGAGGATGCTGATTCGGAAGAATGCGGCGTTGATCTAGGAATGCTGGGAGGTTGCACGCGGATGGTTGGGAAAGTGCTGGATACTTGCCCGGAATGCTCAAACGGAGAAGGAAGCAGACGTGGCTGGAACGGGTCCTTGATGAAGGGCGCTATGGGATCGCTGGGAGGAAGGCATGGATCCGGATGAAGAGCTTCGGAGGATCTAAAAAAAAGGCTCCCTTCATTATTTGGTGAAACCGAGTGAAGTGCGGAAGCTATCTGGAAAGGGAGGAGATGCACGTGGACTGCACATGGGAGAACTCCGGAAGGCTGTGATGAGCTCGTTCAAATGGACGTACGGGATGCTGGGAATCTCGATCTCGGACGCGTGATGCAGGGAGATTTGATCGCAAAATAGGAGAAGTCACTCGGGGGCAAATGGTAAGATTGGGCCTGTGCAATCTGTACGAATTGCGCATTTTAATTTTAATTTATAATAATCTGTGCCAAATAAAAATATAATATTAAATTAGTGAATTTATCATTATATGTTAGCAGTAATACTAGTTTAAGCAATATGTAGATCGCACTTTTGTGCTCTTATCACACCCCCTAACTAGCTTATTGCTAGTCTCTAGCAATTAACGAGCAAACAATAAAATGAGGGCACAAAAGATGTAGTCTAACCCATGACTTTTTATTGAAGCTAAGTACACAAAACTAAGATATGTACCCACTTTCGTAGAGCATCACGATTGCACTTAGCACGTACAACAAGCCTTTAAACCCCTAGGTTACTCTAGTGGACAAGTGTTGTCACGTGAGGGTTTGCAGTTAAGTTACCCACAAACTTCATCAGTCAGGGATTTTCAATATTTAACTTGAAATTTGAACAAGAATTACTGTATGAACCTAGAATTGCAAGGACAATAAAGACTTATCGCTATCATATTTAAGCAGACTCTAACTCAAGTTCCATTACATCCCATCTATCTGCTAACAAGTCAAGAATGGAGTGAGGTGCAAGATAGTATCATATAAATGAGTGGCTTTCACTTACTTTCAACGTGATCATTCTAATTTTCAAACCTTTCTAGAGTTAAATGGTAATGAACACCCAAGATTTAACTTTTAATCAGACTGAATGCTAAGAAGAATGACTTGTGCAATATCTAGCCTTATTAAGCTTTCTAGCTAACCCATGTAGCGAGTGTTAGGCCAATGACTCCCGATCCAGATGGCTCAAAGCACTAGATGTAAAGACACCCTAACAGGCTTAATAACTCAAGTCAACTAGGCTCCAAGGCTGAATTAGTTACTCAGAGTTTAATCTCAGTCATCCTCACCTTTTTACGCGAACACTCGCTGCTTGCCAGGCAAGAGGCCCGGTTACTCAGTGAGAAGACTTAAAATAAACTCGTTTTATTTTCTTCTTCTTTTTTTCTTTTTTTTTAATAGGGTGTTCATCACACATATAACTTTAAATTATCCAGAAGATTAAAAGTATTCATATTAGCTGCAAGTTTACATACCCCACTATTCATGTGCTTACGTGTAGGTGCTAAATCATTTTCTATCATGTTAGCAGGAGATAGGTGGGACGAAAACTCAAGCTAGAACTGCTATCATATTTCTTAACTCAAAGCTATTGTCAAAGCAATTCCTAGTTTATACAGCCAAAAAGATTAGAATTTGAGTTAAAAATTTGAAATCCTTTTTTTTTTGCATGAAAGATAGAAAAATCAAAAATATTCTCACCCCCATACCTAAATTCAACATTGTCCTCAATGTTGAGAAAATTAAAATAATAATAGGGCAGAGAAGATATTACCTGATATTGTCCTAGTTGACTTGATATTGGATTTTGATAACTTGAAGATAGGAAAAAATACCCCCAAACCTGCATGTTAGTAACTTATTAATAATAATTTTAATCTTTACATGTTGGGTTGCCTCCCAAGAGCGCTAAGTTTTATGTCTTCAGCCAGACTATTCTAATTCATTCATGATAGACAGGATCGGTCAGAAGTGTTTCCTCGACTTCTGGACTCAGATACTCAAGGTATGGTTTTAAACAATGTCCATTGACTTGAAAGGACCTACCATCCTTGGTATTGCATATCACTACTGCACCATGCGGATGCACTTTCTCTACCGTGTATGGGCCAGTCGAGCGAGATTTAAGTTTCCCAGGAAATAGATGTAATCGAGAATCATATAAAAGAACTTATTGTCCTTGGTGAAACTCTTTACGAGTAATCATTTTATCATGCATGACCTTCATGCGATCCTTGTACTTCTTAACACACTAGTAAGCATCGTTCCTAATTTCTTCAAGCTTATCGAGCTGAAGCTTTCTATGCTCTCCCGCCTTGTCGAGATCGAAATTTAGGCGTTTGATTGCCCAATAGGCCTTGTGTTCTAATTCGACAGGTAAGTGGCAAGCCTTGCCATAGACAATCCTATATGGGGACATTCCAATTGGTATTTTGTAGGCCGTACGATATGCCCACAATGCATCTGTTAACCTAAAGGACCAATCCTTTCGAGATGGATTGACAGTTTTCTCAAGGATGGTCTTGATTTCTCGGTTAGAAATCTCAACTTGTCCACTCGTTTGTGGATGATACGGTGTACCGACCTTGTGGGTGATGTTGTACTTCCTAGCAGGGGCTTTAAAAATTCTATTGCAAAAGTGTTTTCCCCCATCACTAATGATAGCACGAGGGGTGCCAAAGCGAGCGAAGATAGACTCTTTAAGAAACTTGATCACCACTTTGTGATCATTGGTCTTACACACGATAGCCTCAATCCACTTGGACACATAGTCAACAGCAAGGAGTATGTACTGGTGCCCAAATGATATAGGAAAAGGACCTATAAAATCAATACCCCAAACATCAAAATTTTTTACAATTAAGATTGGGTTCAGGGGCATCCATTTTTTCTTGAAATTTTTCCTAGTCTTTGACATCGATCACATGTTTTACAATACTTGTATGAGTCATGGAATAGTGTGGGCCAATAGAATCCGCACTACAAAACCTTTGCAGCTGTCTTTTTACCGCTGAAATGACCACCACAAGCATGGTCATGATAAAAGGAAAGGACTTTCCTTTGTTCGTATTCAGGAATGCACCATCGGATGATCTGATCAGGACAGTATTTGAATAAATATGGTTCATCCCAAAAATACCACTTCACATGAGCTAGGAAGCGAAATTTCTCTTGCTTGGTCTAAGAGCTGGGCATTTGTTCAGTAACGAGATAGTTGACTATGTCAGCATACCATGGAACATTGGTATGGGATATCATCATTAGTTGTTCATCAGAAAAAATTTCAGATACAGGTAAGGATTCTGCAGATGACTCAACAATCAGTCTGGACAAGTGGTCAGCTACTACATTTTCAGATCCCTTTTTATCTCGAATTGCGAGATCAAATTTCTGGAGCAATAGGATCCAACAAATGAGCCTTGTCTTAGCATCCTTCTTTGTGAGAAGGTACTTAAGGGCGGCATGATCAGAATAAACAAGAACCTTAGATCCTATCAGGTAGGGACGAAATTTATCTAGAGCAAAAACAACCGCTAACAATTCTTTTTCAGTGGTGAAATAGTTGAGTTGGGCGTCATTCAGGGTTTTGCTCGCATAATGAATAACATAGGGAAGCTTCCTCACTCGCTGACCCAAGACGGCACCAATGGCATAATCAGATGCATCACACATGATTTCAAAAGGATGACTCCAATCAGGAGACCTTATGATGGGTACTGAAGTCAATTCAGACTTCAGTTTTTCGAAAGCAGCTACACAAATTGGCGAAAAATTGAAAATAGCATCTTTGGCCAACAAATCATATAAGGGTTTCGATATTTTGCTAAAATCCTTGATAAAGCGGCACTAAAAACCCGCATGCCCTAAAAATGATCGAATTTCCCTAACAGTCTTGGGAGGTGGCAATTTAGCAATTAATTCTTCTTTGACCTTATCCACCTCAATTCCCCTTTGTGACACAATGTGTCCTAAAACAATGCCTGATTCTACCATAAAATGACACTTCTTCCAGTTAAGAACTAAGTTTTTCTCTTTACAACGCTCTACAACAAGTGTCAAGTGGTGCAAACTTCTAAATACAGAAAAGTCATCCATGAAAACTTCTAAAAATTTCTCCACCATGTCAGAAAAAATACTCATCATACACCGCTGGAATGTAGCCGGTGCATTGCATAGCCCAAAAGGCGTGCGATGATAGGCAAAAGTGCCATAAGGATAGATAAACGTGGTTTTCTCTTGATCCTCACGTGCAATAGGGACTTGGTTATATCCAGAATAACCATCAAGGAAACAGTAATGAGAGTGGCCAGCTAGACGTTCTAACATTTGATCGATGAAGGGTAGAGGAAAATGGTCTTTTCTAGTCATGGCATTAAGCTTCCTATAGTCAATGCATACTCACCATCCCGTTTGGATTCGAGTAGGAACTAATTCATTGTGATCATTTTTTACTACAGTGATGCCAGACTTCTTGGGTACGACTTGAACTGGGCTTACCCACTGACTATCAGAAATATGATATATATAATCCCTGCATCTAAAAGCTTGATGACCTCGGCTCGAACTACGTTCTTCATGACCGATTTAAGTCGCCTTTGTGGTTCTCTAGAGATTTTTGCATCCTCATCTTGATGGATCTTATGTTGGACCACAGAAGGACTAATCCCCTTGATATCAGCTATAGACCAACCGATAGCTTTCTGATTCTTCCGTAGGATACTTAACAACTTCTCTTTCTATTCTTTAGTCAGATTCGATGCAATTATAATAGGTAAGGTCTTGTTGTCTCCAAGAAATGCATACTTTAAGTTTTCGGGAAGGTCTTTAAGTTCTAGCTGGGGAGGTTTGACATTGGATGGCACTAGCTGAGATTCCAAAATAGGCAATGGTTCGAACTTGGTAGCCCATCTGCTAGTATCGATCATAGTAATGGAATCTAATAATGCATTAATCTTCTGACTTGATTCACAATCTTGACCGAAATTAGCCAAACATCTTTCTAATGGATCAGAATAACTTGACTCTTCAAAAGAACTGCTAATTATGTTCTCAATCATGTGAATTTCTTCCAAATCGTCCATCTCAGTTGACTGACTACTACTGTAAAAAACATTGAGCTGGAAAGTCATGTTCCCAAAGGCTAGAGTCATTATTCCATTTCGGCAACTGATTACAGCATTTGAAGTGGCCAAAAATAGTCTACCTAGGATCACCGGGATGTAACTTTCTGAATTTTTTACTGGTTCAGTTTCAAGGACTACAAAATCCACAGGGTAGTAAAACTCATTAACTTTTACAATTACATCCTCTACAATTCCTTTGGGGTACTTTATAGTCCTATCTGCCAACGAGAGAGTGATATTGGTGGGTTTTAATTCCCCCAAACCCAACTCTGTGTACACAGAATAGGGTAACAAGTTTACACTAGCTCCTAAATCTAGAAGGGCTCTCTGAATGATGGTTTCTCCTATTTTAATTTCAACGGTGGAGCAACCAGGTTCTTGTATTTTGGGGCAATCTGTTGTTGAATGAGAGATGAGGCTTGTGCCGCCATCACAGCTTGCCTAGGAATACTGGTTTTCTTTTCACCGTGGTGAGGTCTTTTAAAAATTTTGTATTGGAGGGGATCTGTTTGATGGCATCTAGGAAGGGTAAATCTCTTTGAACATTTTTAAAAACCTCCATGATTTCATCATACTGAGATTTTTTCTTAGAGTCTTGTAGTCTACTATAAAAGGGAGCCTTGGGTGTGTATGTCTCTATTGGTTTCTCCTCTATTCCTTGGGTTTCCTGCTCTTGCCCCTTTTTCTGAGTGGGGTTCGGTTCATGCTTTTCTTCTTTTTCTTGTACAGGAAGTTGGACCTTGTTGTCCACTTGTTTGCCAGACCATAAAGTGGTAATTGCCTGGACTCATGGGTTGGGTTTTCATTTGAATCAATTTGAAACTGGCCTCTCGGCCCTTGATTCTGTTGCCTACTAGGGTTAGGCACTAGCTGACTGGGCAATTCACCTCTCTTCCTATCCCTTAGAGAGTTAGCTATTTGGCTCAGACTAACCTCAAGTTTTGCAATCGCTTGCGCATGGAATTGGTTAGTCTGGGTTTGAGCCATGTTGGTCTATTGTTGCTGTTGGATGAAGTCTTGTTGCTGCTTCATCATATTAGCCATCATGGCTTCCAATGATGTAGATTGCTGAGGGATGGGGGCACTATAAGTAGGAATAGGTGGAGCCAATGATTGGTTATTCTGTGGTGGATCTATCCTGAGAAAATTCTTCTGAAAACCTCGTGGACCACCCTGATGCTGAATAGGTTCAGTCTGCTTGTATGAGAAGTTCGGGTGAAACCTATTATCAGGGTGATAAACTGGGCTGAATGAGTTGGGAGTGGGTTTCTTAAAGGCATTATATGAATTTAGAGCATTTGCCTGCTCGGCCTTAATATTGGGTAAACTAGGACAACACTCCACTAGATGCTCAGAACTGTTATACAAGATATATAAGCCCTGTGGCTCGTGTTCCACTTTCATGATGGGATTTGACTCTTTGTGTGAGTTCGAATTAGTGGAAACAGTGAAAGCATCCAACTTTTTGCTCAGATTGTTCACCCCATTCATCAGATTGGACATGACATTTTTGAGTTTTGGGTCTGTTTTTATTCCGTAAGTACTTGGTTCTCTAGACCCATAATCATCTCTATCTACCTTCTGACTGTAGCTACTCCAATTTTAGGCATTTTCAGCTAAGTCAACAAGGAACTCATAGGCTTGATCAGGGATTTGGTTCATGAACCTACCCTTATGCATGAATTCAATCATGTTTCTATGTGCTGGAGGTAATCCTTTGTAAAAGAAATGTACTAGATCAGCCTTGTCAAGCCCATGGTGCGGGCACTTGACCAAAAGATCATGGAATCTTTCCCAAAGTTGGAAAAATTCCTCCTCAGATTTTCCTCTAAAAGTTCTTATGGCATCCTTAATTTTTTCAGTTTTTACCATAGGATAAAACTTAGCCATAAACTTCCTAGATAGTTGTTCCCATGATGTGATAGAATTTGAAGCAAGAGAATACAGCCATGCAGCAGCACGATCCTTTAAAGTCATGGGAAACAACCTTAATTTAATACCTTCTTCATCTAAGTTTTGATTTCTGAACGTTTGACAGATTGTCAAAAATTTGTTTAGATGAATATACGGTTGTTCACTCTCAAACCCATGAAATTTGGGTAACAAGTTTATTGTTGCAGCCCGAATCTCGAATTGGGCTGCATTATTAATTGGTAACACTATGCAAGTAGGGGGACTAGCAGATGCGGGTGCGAACAACTCATTCAAAGTTCTAATATGTTCACCCATTGTAGAGATTGACGGTTGGCTTACAGTTCGCCGGTTGTGATGAAAGGTTCTGTCAATCTCATGATCAAATGGTGTTAACTTACCCCTTAATGATCTTTTACCATGCATACATTATCAACAATTCATTAGATTTGACTCCTAAAATGAACGAGATCCTAAGAAAAAAGAAGGGCTAGATACAGATGACCACAACCAACACCACACAACAATTTGACTCTATTAGTCTCAGAATTAAGTGAGGTTTAATAGCTTCTTAAATCTAGTTGCGTGGAGAATTATTAGGTAAAAATTTCTAAAATTCTCTCCTAGATTAGACAGCTCCTAATCTCCCTTTCAGATTAAACTTGAGCTTACCAGTTAAGAAGATCTAGTAACTAGTGACTAGGTAAGTCCCAGGATGTATGGTGGTGCACTAGGCTCATTTAAGTACCACAATTCCCGTAACAGTTTTCACTATTATAAAACTTGCCTAGACATCACTAATTACTAAAGTTCTCACTGGAGTGGCCTTCAGTCGTTTCCTTTTAAGAGCCTATTGAGCTCGAAAACCCTAAGGCCAATGTCTAATTACTTTTAATATGATTAGGCTTAGGATAATTATGCACTATGATGATTTTTGGGCTATGAACGAGTGATGAAATCCCGACCTTATCTTTTTAGTGGGGTCTGCCCTTAGAATATTTTATGCAAATGCTTTACACTACATGCAACAATTAATTTTTTTTTTTAAGTTTTATGGCATGACATTAAATTTCTTTAATTAAATGATCAAGCAAATTTTTTTTATTTATATATTTATTTTTTTATTTTTTTAATTTTATATTTTTTTTGGTTTATTTAAATTTTTATATAAGAATAACTTGAATGTAAACTAAAAACTAATCCTTATGCATCAGTTAATTTCCGAATGCTCGTTGAATAAGCTCTGGAGATTACTCCGTGAGGAGCCCCAATAGAGGTATGATAACCTCGAAGGATTGCACCCTATCAATTACTAACAATTTTTTAATTAAATTATTTTTTTTTAATTTTAACTTTAATCTAGGAAGAATTAAATAAGGAAGATTAAAATAATCTATGAAAATAAAACAAGGCTAGAATTGAAAATTTCACACCTGATCTTAGTGGCGTTCGCTGAATCTTCCTTGTGACTCGCCTTGCCTCCCCGGCAACAGCGCCAAAATTTGTTGTCGCCTTTCTTTTAGTGACCTAAGGATGACTTAAAAAGGGTGTCGTTGTCAAAATCTTAACCAACAAACAAATATTATTTTTTTTACTCTTACTATCCTCTATTCGATGAATAGTGGTTGTAGGAGGTCGATCCATAGGGAGGCGATTGGAGTACACAAATAAAGAATATAAACTCTATTAAGATTAATGGCAATATATATATTTTTCTTTTTTTAAAAAAAATAATTTCTTTAGGATATTCAATTAAAATCTAACCAACCAGAGCTGGTTTTCTATTCAAAAATAAACAAAGGGAAGAGAGAAAATTTTGCAATTGAAATCTAATACAGAGTAGGGGTCGATTTCTGAAGACAGAATATAAATGAAAACCGTAAATCGAACAGCAAAGAAAAATTTCGGAGTTATCTTAAAAACTAAGAATTCCAGAACCCATAAAATAAACTGCAGAGATTAAACTAAACCTAGAGCACGGATTGCATAAAAAAAAATTAATAGATTGTATATAAAGCAAAAATTAAACTGAACCTGGAACATGGATTGCATAAAAGAAAATTGATAGATTTTATAAAAAAAAAATTGATTACAAGAAAATAAAATAAAAAAAAAGAAATAAAAGGAACAAGTAACCCGATGGACAATTTTTTTTTTCTTCTTTCCAAGAACAGAGCATCCCCTGTTCTTCTTGGTTTTTCTTCTCGTCCTTTCAGCTGATGGCCACCCTCCCTTTTCGAACAGAGCTCTTCCCCCTTTATATATAGATCACCCCCATCCTTTGAAGCTGGCGATGAATCCATGGGGAACAGACGCATGATCCTCGGGGCGGACTGCATGCAAATGGCTGGATCAAGGGATTTGGTTCGATGGGAGCTGGCCGCGAGATCAGCTGGGACGGCTGGCGAATGGCTCGAATCCGGAAGAGAGGGACGGCTAGATGCTTGGGCTCACGCGTGATCTCACGGGATGCTGGAGACGTTGATCACGGAAGAGATTGGCTGCGGCTAGAACGGCTCCTTGAACGCAGACGGAAGAAGAGGTAGAGGATTGGGTCGTCCGGGATGCTGGCGCTGATCCGGAAAGGAGGAAGCTGCGGGATCGGCTAGGCGGATCGCGGAGGAGGCTGGGAGAAGGACGTGATCCGTGGAGGGGGTGATTCACAGATGGCTGAATCACAGGTGATTGCGGGGGCTGAATCACAGGTGATTGCGGGGGCTTCGGGAGCTTCGTGGAATTCCTTCTTTGGACCACGGAAGGGTGGGAGTGCTGGGTCGGAGGACGTCTTGAATCCGGAATAGGGGAGGATGCTGATTCGGAAGAATGCGGCGTTGATGTAGGAATGCTGGGAGGTTGCATGTGGACGGTTGGGAAAGTGCTGGATACTTGCCCGGAATGCTCAAACGGAGAAGGAAGCAGACGTGGCTGGAACGGGTCCTTGATGAAGGGCGCTGCAGGATCGCTGGGAGGAAGGCGTGGATCCGGATGAAGAGCTTCAGAGGATCTAAAAAAAAGGCTCCGTTCATTATTTGGTGAAACCGAGTGAAGTGCGGAAGCTATCTGGAAAGGGAGGAGATGCATGTGGACTGTACGTGGGAGAACTCCAGAAGGTTGTGATGAGCTCGTTCGAATGGACGCACGGGATGCTGGGAATCTCGGTCTCGGATGGGTGATGCAGGGAGATTTGATCGCAAAATAGGGAAAGTCACTCGGGGGCAAATGGTAGGATTGGGCCTGTGCAATCTGTACCAATTGCGCATTTAAATTTTAATTTATAATAATCTATGCCAAACAAAAATATAATATTAAATCAGTGAATTTATCATTATATGTTAGCAGTAATACTAGTTTAAGCAATATATGGATCGCACTTTTGTGCTCTCATCACTTAATCCATAGAATTTGCGCACAGTAACTTCCGGCCACAATGTATTCGGCTTCCATCGTAGCCAGTGCAACTGAATTTTGCTTTTTGCTAAACTATGAAATTAAATTTTTACCTAAAAATTGATATGTACAACTGGTGCTTTTTCTATCTAATTTATATCCAGAAAAGTCAGCATCAGTATACCCTATTAAGTTTATGTTTGAATCTTTTGAGTACCATAAGCCTACATTTTTTATTCCAGTTAAATATTTGAATATTCTTTTAACAGCAAGTAAATGTGATTCTTTAGGATTAGACTGATACCTAGCACACATGCATACACTAAACATGATATCAGATCTACTAGCAGTAAGATAAAGAAGTGATCCAATCATACCTCTCTAAAGCTTTTGATCAGCATTCTTACCTGATTCATCTTTATTCAATTTGCATGAGAGCTCATGGGTGTGCCAATTGATTTGTTGATCTCCAACCCAAACTTCTTAAGCATTTTCTTGATATACTTTATTTGGTTGATGAAGATCCCTTCCTTTAGTTGTTTGATTTGAAGTCCAAAGAAGAAGTTCAGTTCCTCCATCATGGTCATCTCAAATTCTTCTGGCATTAGCTCAGCAAACTCTTGACAAAGATTATTGTTAGTAGCCCAAATATGATGTCATCTACATAGATTTGTACTATTAACAAGTCTTTATCTTTTTTTTCAAAAACAATATTGTATCTACATGTCCTCTAGTAAAATTATTTTTCAAAAAAAATTTACTTAATCTTTCATACCAAGCCCTTGGGGCTTACTTTAAACCATAAAGTGCTTTGTTTAATTTGAAAACATGATCAAGATATGTATGGCTTTCAAAACCTGGAGGTTATTCTACATATACCTCCTCAGTTATATATCCATTTAAGAATGCACTTTTAACATCCATTTGAAATAATTTGAAATTCATAAAGCATGCAAATACAAGTAATAGTCTAATACCTTCAAGTCTAGCTACATGTGCAAAAGTTTCATCAAAATCAATTCCTTCTTCTTGGTTATATCCTTTTGCAACAAGTCTAGCCTTGTTTCTTACAACTATACCATTTTTATCCCATTTATTTCTAAATACACATTTTGTTCCTATGACTGAATTGTCTTTAGGTCTTTCAATTAAGTCCCAAACATTATTTCTTGTAAATTTATTTAATTCCTCTTGCATAGCATTTATCCAATTTACATCATTTTCAGCTTCTTCTATAGTTTTAGGTTCAATTTGTGAAACAAAAGCTAAGTGGTTACTTAAATTTCTAAGAGACGCTCTTGTTCTTACTTGTTGAGATGGATCACCCATGATTAATTCTTTAGAATGACCATATACATACCTCCAAGCCCTTGGTAGTTCATGATGTGCTATTTCTTCATGGCTTTCTTGATTTTCTTCAGGTTCCTTTGATTCTTCTTCATGGATGTTCACTCTTTCCATCTTCTCTACAAGAATACCTGTATCATCATCACAAGCAACTTCCTTGCTAGAGGAAGTACTTTAGATTCATCAAAGACAATATGAATAGATTCTTCAACAACAAAAGTTTTTTTGTTGAAGACTCTATATGTTCTGCTAGATAAAGAGTATCCCAAAAAGATACCTTCATCTGACTTGGCATCAAACTTACCAAAATTGTCTTTGCCATTATTATGAATAAAATATCTACTACCAAAAATATGAAGATAACTTATATTTGGTTTTCTATCTTTCCAAAGTTCATAAGGTGTTTTCTTTAAGATTGGTCTCATTGAAATTCTATTTACGATGTAGTATGCTGTGTTAACAACTTCAGCCTAAAAGTACTTTTGGAGGTTGCTTTCACACGACACGGTTCGTGCCATTTCTTCTAATATTCTGTTCTTTCTTTCTACTACCCATTTTTGCTGAGGGGTCCTAAGTGCAGAAAAATTATGATCTATTCCATTTTCACTACAAATTCAGTACCATGGTCACTTCTAATTGAAATAACAATAGTATTTTCTCATTTAAAACCTTTCTATAGAATTTCTTAAATAGGAAGAAAGCTTCATCTTTATGTGCCAAAAATAATACCCATATAAATCTAGAAAAATCATCTACTATCATAAGGCCATATTTCTTTCCTCCTAGACTTGTGGTTCTAGTAGGTCCAAAGAGATCCATATAAAGTAGTTCTAGTGGCCTAATAGTTGAAACCATGTTTTTATATTTGAAAGAATTTCTAGTTTATTTTCCAAGTTGGCATGCATCACAAATTTTATCTTTTTGAAAGTTCAGTTTTGGTAATCCTTTTACTAACTCTCTTTTGATTAATTTAGATAAAAGATCCATGCTAGCATAACCTAATCTATGGTGCCATAGTCAACTAGCCTCATTAACTTTAGCATCAGTAACTACTAAGCGGTGGCTACTCTTAGAAAGATCATCTAGGTCTATCATGTAAACATTGTCATGTCTTAATCCATTAAATACAATGCTATTGTCAATAGGATTGGTTACTATGCAAAGTGATGATTTGAAAAAAATATTGCAACTCTTATCACATAATTGACTAATGAAAATAAGATTATGCTTTAAACCACTAACATACAATACATTATCTATAAAAGTAGAAGGAGTAATTTGGATTTTACCAATACCGATAATACGACCTTGGCTATTATCACCAAAAGTCACTACTCCTTCTTCCTTTGCTTCAAGGGTGAAGAATTGATCTTTGTAATCCGTCATGTGTCCTGAGCAGCCACTATCAAGATACCAGCTCCTTTTAGTTTTCTTGGCTGCAAGACACACCTACAAGCATAGATCAAGTAGGTTTAGGTATCCAAGTCTTCTTGGATCCTTTTAGGTTAGTTAAGATGGTTCCTTTTGGCACCCAAGCTTTGTTTACCTTCTTATTGTTAAGAGTTTTTATGGAGTTACACGTGTATGATTTGTGTCCAAATCTACCTTAACAAAAACATATTACTTCTTCAGATTTAGTTTTAGTTGCTTTAACAAAAAAGTTTTTGAGAAGTTTCTGTTTGTTATTTGACCTATAACATAAACCGGCTTTGTTAAAGACTGCTCTTTGATTACTTAAAATTATTTCTAGTTTTTCTGAGCTATAAGTAAACTTTTTTACAATAGATTTATATTTTTCTACTTTTTTCTTAAGTTTTTGGTTTTCATTAAACAGTGAATCCTTGTCTTTAATCAAATCTTCTTCCTGATTTTTTAAAGTTTGGTTGACTATTTTTAGTTCAGAAACTTGGTTATTTAAGCTCTCTTTTTCTTTCATTAAGTTTTCAGTTTGATGCATAAGAGATTGATTCAATGTTTTTAGTTCTTTGATCTTTAATCCTAGCTTTCTACAATCATTCATCAATTCAGTGAAAACATCATAAAGTTCATCAAAAGTAAAACTTAATGGAAATTCAAAGGATACCTCATTATCATCTGCCATAAGGCAAATGTTGTCTCTTTCTTGAGGTCCTTCCTCTATGAAGACTCCTCCCTATCGCTCTCGCGACAAACACCCTCTTCTTCTTCTTTGCGAATTTCTTTAATTGAGGGCAGTCGGTCTTGAAATGATCGGGCTTTTTACACTCAAAACAAGTTACTGCCTCTCTTTCTTTTTCAGTTTGTTTGAGAGTGGGCCTCTTCTTGTAGTGTGGCTTCTTCTTCCTTGTGAACTTCTTAAATTTCCTTACAAGAAGGGCCACATCATCATCTCTTTCTTCTTCTTCTTCAGTATTGTCCTCATATTCTTTTTGAGCAGTGGCCTTTAAGGCTATAACCTTCTTTCTTTGAGTCTCATCCTCACTGTGTTGCTTCATGGTCAGCTCGTATATTATTAGGGACTAAGAAGCTCTTCTAGTGGAAGTGTATTGAGGTTTTTGGCCTCTTGAATTGCTGTCATCTTGGCTTTCTATAACCTTGGAAGGGATCTAAGAATTTTTCTGACAAGATCAGTATTAGCATATGATTTACCTAAACTTTCAAACCATTAACAATGTCAATAAATCTAGTAAACATAGCAGTGATGGATTCACGTGTTTCCATTTTAAACAATTCATACTTACGCACTAACAATAGCAGAGTAGGATTTTAGTTCTTCAGTTGATTATGAATTTAAAGTTAGTAATTTTTTGAATATTGACGATTACAAATTTGGTATTTAAGTTTGAATTTAGAAGCTCTAAACCAATATTAGTTTTTATTTAATAAATATTAAAATTAAATTTTTATTTATTTTATTATATTTGAGATGGATTTGAAAGCTAAATGTAATGTTGGCTTCATGTTATCGTGGGCTGTACCCCTCGGTAGCATGGCCATGTCATACTCGAGATCTAGGGCGTGATAGGGATATAACAAATGAATAAATATGAGGGAAAGAGAAAGATAAAAAAGGAAAAGTAATTAAGAGAGAGAAATATTGCTAAAAATGCTGGGGGGAGAAATGGGTAGGTGAGATGGAATCAAAATAGATCAATGAAAGAGAGCCACGAACAATGAGAGAGAGGGAGTAGGGATGAATGGGAGAGAAAGAGAGATTTCAAGGGCAGATGGGTAATTAGAGAGGAGGTGTACGAGTTAGGGCGTTAAATTAATTTAATTCTAGGTATTTAAAGAAAGAAAGAGGATTCATATTGGAATAACCAAGTAGGGTACGACTAGGGGCTTGACCAATTCTTTTGGTATTTGCTTTTAGGTGTGCCATAGATGGGTATATGGTACAACGACGGGCATGACCAAATCTCCTAGTATTTGCTTTTAGGAGTGCTATAGATGGATGCATTGCATGTAAACGTCGCCCTAACATTAATATTGTGATAAGGATGAAATATTCTTTAAATCTTTCAAAAATATTCTCTGACTCTTTAAAGTTAGGGCGTTAAATTAATTTAATTTCAGATAATTAAGAAAAAAAAGAGGACTGATATTGGAATAACCAAGTAGGGTACAACTAGGGGCTTGACCAATTCCTTTGGTATTTGTTTTTAGGTGTGCCATAGATGGGTATATGGTACAACGACAGGCATAACCAAATCTCCTAGTATTTGCTTTTAGGAGTGCTATAGATGGATACATTGCATGTAAACGTCGCCCTAACATTAATATTGCGATAAGGATGAAATATTCTTTAAATCTTTCAAAAATATTCTCTGGCTCTTTAAAGTTATGGGCGTTAAATTAATTTAATTCCAGGTAATTAAGGAAAGAAAGAGGACTGATATTGGAATAACCAAGTAGGGTACAACTAGTGGCTTGATCAATTCCTCTGGTATTTGCTTTTAGGTGCGCCATAGATGGGTATATGGTACAACGACGGGCATGACCAAATCTCCTAGTATTTGCTTTTAGGGGTGCTATAGATGGATACATTGCATGTAAACATCGCCCTAACATTAATATTGCGATAAGGATGAAATATTCTTTAAATCTTTCAAAAATATTCTTTGACTCTTTAAAGTTTTCCTCTCATTTTCTTTTTTTAATTTACTCCTCCTTGTTCCTCTCTCCTCTTTTCTCCCTTCTTCCCTCTAGCATACACTATAAAAACAAAAAATCTATGTAGAAGTGCTGACAAAATGATAAAGCTTTTCAAGGAAATGAATTGGAGTATTGGCTCTATATTTTTAACAGTTATTATCGGATGGTGGTGGTGTTTCTACATATGGTGGAGAAAGAAGAGGATAGAGATGATAGCTCCCACTGCGACAAATAACTGTACAATTCCAAAAGGAAGCATGGGATGGCCTGTTATTGGAGAGACACTTGAATTTATTGCATGTGGTTATGCTTCTAGGCTTTTAAGCTTCTTGAAAAAACGGCAGTTGATGTAAGTTTCCTTTTTTTTATATTTATACAAATATATTTTAAAAATTCTTGATCTCACCATTTGTTCTCAAACCTTGTTTTTATCATTATTGAATCAATATATGAGTGATGATGCTTTTTCATCCACCATATTTTCATCACTTAAATTCACTCTCCTTTTAATGAAAATACTTCATTGTCATACCTAGATTCACTTGGACAAAGTAATATGCTTTTGAATAATAATCTTATTAATATTTTTCATTTTATTAATTTTTATTTTTTATAAAAATATTTTTTTGTTTATATGTATTGAATGTATCGATTTGTTTAGAGACTACTCATACATGCATAATAGATAGTTTCAGAAAAGTACTTGGCAACTTTGTACAGTTTTCTATAGAAGATAGCCTAAATTTAGTTGTAAATATAATCAACATAGAATCTATTCAAAGATACATGATATATAAACCATATATAATACTATATATTATTAAAAATCGTTATCTAAAGAGAAATATGTGTGTATGTATGTATCTATATGTGTGTGCGCGCGCGCGCGCATACCAAAAGGATAAAAATGTAGATGCAGCAAAAACAAAATTAACAAAAGCATTATAAATTAGCAAATAATCTCAATTAACTAAAATTACAATATATACTAAGTAAGTTAATAATAATTTAGGACATTTTTTATGTTTTTTATTTAATATTTTATGAATTGATTATTTTTCTATTATAATTAGTAGAGAACTTTGTCTTTATGAGTGTCTTAGAACATCATGATCATGAAATCACATAAAATTTGATTGCCCCCAAAAGAATTTGACATTAATTTTTTTGAATAATTTTATGCATTTCTTTTTTGACCTTTTAAGAGGCAAAAGAGATTATATCTGTTTTCTAATTCAATCAATAAGAATTTTAAATGATTAAAATATCGCAATAAGTGGAGTCCAATATACACTTAGTTTCTTGTGAATTCTCATCCTACCAAATAGTCTATCTTAGATGGTGTTGCCACATCAACAATCTTGGAATCAAACAGTGCTAAAATTTTATTTTAGTTATGATATTGAAGTGGTTAATGGAACATATATACCTTTTGTCCATCATCATCACCTTTGTTGCACTTTTCCTCCATTGTTGGCCTTTGGTTGCGAAGTTCACTATCATCGAGCTCTCCCAAAAGTGGCCTTATCTAGGTAACCCACATGGTAAATAAGCATCTATTCCATCTTGGCCTCCATGAGATCATTGATCTCAATCCATGGTTGTATTGTAAGAGTGTAAGAGCAGTTAGATTGCAAAACGTATGACCCTCTCAATCTACTATGCTATTGGACTCTTTTATAGATTTGTCAAATTACTATCATATAAACTAGGATTTCATATTCATGCTATTCACTTTTTGTGCTAGTCAACCGCGCATGTCGGGTATGGATAGAGAAAGCATGGAGAGAAGAAATAAACCTTTATTTCTTATCTTATTTTTATATTATTTTTTACAGTACCTACAGTACCACATGTGGTATTGACTATATTCAACAATCTCACCGTTACAACTAATCTTTCTACAAAAATACTAGGCATTGAAGCAAAACTCCTTTAAATATTTGATGATCCAAAATTTTTAAATCTAAATGGAATTAATTGATTTTTCTACTTACTAAAGATGCAGTACTTCCCTACCAAAAAAAAAATTAGCTTATCAAATACTCTTTTTTAACTTCTTCACTAACATGCATCCAACTTCTTGATCAAAAGGATGCAATAGCTACTTCTTGTTTTATATCAAAATTGAGATATGAACTAAAAAGCCAATGTTTTCTCTCGAGAACAAACATTGATTTTTGTATACAATTTATAAAATGTGCAATATATAATACGCATTTGAAACAACATTATGCCAATAAGATGAGGCCATATATCACTCGAATATATAAGCATATTCATTTTTATTATGCTGATGATGCATCTATTTTTAACAACTCTTTAATTGTTTCGTTTGGTCTAGTTACAATAAGTCACTCAATGCAATATTGCATTCACTATAAAGATTTTTTCCTTTGCCAAAAAGAAATACATTTTAAACATCAAGAGTTAATATGGGTCAAAATAATTAACACTACAACAAAATAAAATTTTGTGGCAAAAAAAAGCCCCTAAAAAAGTCATAAAGCTATCCCTAAATTTCTGTAGCAATGGACTAGTGACAAAAAAAAGGGAGAGAATTGCAATTATAGCCACTATCACTAAAACTTTAGAAATAACAATTATATTTAGATACTTCAAAAAATTATATCAGCAAAGTTGTAGAAACTTCTAAAGGGCAATTTTTTTTTCGCTACTATAGGTATACATTACCTTTTAGATGTATCTATTTTTGCAGCTATATATTTAAACTATTTTTAGAGACAAATATTATTTTTCTACTATAAAACTTGTATCTAAAATCTTATTTTCTTATCATAATCAAAAAATCCTATTTTCCTATAGTATAAATAACTGAGCTAACTATTAAGTTAAAAGAACCTCCTCTAGAAACTAGCTTGTAGCTCTACATGTTGATAGCTAGCAATGTTTTATACACTTCACCACAATTGATTATACAATATACAATAGAAGATCCAAATATAATGTCCTTAGGTGTAATTAAAGTTAAAAATTTTATGATGAAAGAAAAGCTATAATCCTAAAAGAAATGACAAAAGTTAAAAATATGGATATGTTCATAATTCATATGATATTCCATAAAAGGACTAGGAGGCTATCCATGCATGTAAACATATATTAAAACATAAGATGTTATCTATATGTGTATAAAAAAATATCTTAAAAAAAATTTGGACTATATATATATATATATATTTGTGTGTATGTATCATGTACGTAATTAGGAGTCTCCAAATCACATATTTTCAGTGTGTAAACAGTTTAAAGGTAATAGATCACATCCAATAGCTCGATGTTGGATCCCCATCATCCAACCTGATTGGTTTCGAGTGGAGATGCACTCGATCGGATCATTGTCTAATATATATATATAATGCCTTCATATATATGTCTAATATATACATACATATATATATATACATATATATATTCTAATTAAAAAATATCCTAAGCTAAATTTTTTAAAATAAAATATCAATTTTTATTAGTTTTACAATGAATACTATATGTTGCATGTATACTAAATATATAATATAAGAACTAAGAAAAAATTGAAGTGTACCTTCTAAATATTAGATAGACCAAGACTACATGAAACCTAGGAGGAGGCTACCAATTTCCAAGCTTCATCATAACCAATTTTGAATAGATTTCACCAATAGCATCATTTATTGGATAAAAGGTAGTTGTTAATTAACTAATATGAATCTATTATTTAATGGGATGGTGCAAGCTATATGACTGATGTAATGTTTCATTAGGCAATTATATTATAGTTATTATGTTTCAACCAAAAAGGTGATAGACGTTGTGCTCATTTACTAGGATACTGATGTATAGATCTATAATAGTTTTAGTGGTAGTTGAGCAAAAAGGCTATATAACACAATGAAGGCTATGGTGCAAGAAGCTAAGAATCCATAACAATTGAAACTATTTTCAATTTAAACTTCTAAACTAGAGGTATCAATATTAGTTTAGTTTCCATAATAAAATTCTTTTCTTATTTTGTAATAAATTTACAATTGGGCATCATCATTACCAAAAAAATGGACAAATCATCCATCGAACCACTTGAAACAAAATAGAGTGCCATCTACAAGTGATACTACAATTTTTTTTTTGTAGAATTATTTGTTGTCAAATCGAAGATATATGTTAGATGACTTAGAGCTTATCCATAATATTCATATCAAAAGTTTGAACTAAAGGTATTGATTTTAAATTAATGGTGCTATCAATTAGGGTTACTCGATTCACTTTCTAATCATGGATTTTGCAAATTGTTATAAATTGTACTTATTTTCATTATGATTCACTAGAAATAAAAGAAGCGAGACTTTCCATTTAAAATACATGGTAAGTGTTGAAGGCTTTGGATCCTATTAGAACTACATTGGTAAATGTTTGTAAAGTCCTTGTAAATGTTCCATTAGATCTAAAAGTCCTTGTGAATGCTGCCTAGAGATAATTTAGTAAATGTAAGAGTGGAATGACTATTATAGGCCATTGGAGAAGTAGGAGGAGAATCGATAAAAGTTAAAACATCTTGCTAGTTTGAAAATGAATTATGTAAATCATGTATATAAAACTAAATAATGTACAATTTAAAACTTTATCATATACATTATGGATTGATATATAGTCAATAGTTTTAGTATTAAGAGAATTATATTTTCATTTAAATTTAGTAACATACATGAATTTAAAGAAATATTATATATTATTAAAATAATCTTTTAATATTACATGTATTAAAGATATATCTTTTGATCCTAACCTTAGCAAACCACATTCATTGGTAGGTAACAAATTTCTATTTATGAAATAATAGAATTTAAACCATGGGAACTATCGAAGTTAACATAGATCGCAAATGCAGAAAATGGGGAGAAAATATATAAAAAGAAGCTAATCTATTTACACCATCTTATGTTGCTTAAAATATAATCTCCAGAAATTAAATTTTGCGTTATTTTTTTCTGTATATGATAATTTTCTACCATATATTGATTTTTATGTTTTTTACGTTGACTTGATTATAATTGGTTTAATTTGCACTGGACTCATTGTACATGTGCATTAAGTTTTATAGAACTATGAAACTGAAAGACTTGATCTCGTACAAGTCCATAAGCCTTTTACTATAGTGACAACAGAAGAAGTATGCAAACTATTTTGTTTTATACTATTTACAACATAATAATTAAAAATATGTAGTCTATATCTGTTAAGAACTATAAAAATTGTAAAATTGACTTATAGGTACGGTGGGAGAGGAAGGTAGAAGTATTTGATACACAAAAATTCTAGCTAATGTATTGAGATCCCCAAATGTACTATTTTTGAATTTGACCTTTGTCCAACTTTGAATCACAAGTTTCAACCTTACCTATTATCAAGAATAACCCTCGTCCAAACCAATGTGGGTCAAATCTTAACTTTAGATTTAAGCATACAAATTTTTTAATTAAATAATAACTATATTATCGACGCTAGGTAATTGAGACAATAATGGTTTTGTTCTTGTATCGCACTTGCATTAATCAAAGGAGCAAGAGTATATTTCAGTAATGAGTGACTTGTGATAAAATAGTAAAAGGCAAATGTTAACTACTTAAATAGAAATATGCATAGGGGCCATTCAAATACAAATCGTATTCTTATAGAAAAATTGTATTCACTTTTAGTATCTTTAATGCTAGTGCCACTTAAATTGGACTCCACCAACTCATTGACTCCTATTACATATATATATTATGAATATTTATCAAATTTGTCTTATAAAATTCTAATGCAACTCCTGGTCAAGTTTGGTGAGAGTTAAGTTCAATGCAACCTAACTAAACTTGAGCCTAACCCAAGTGAACCTAGCTAGCATGATGCAACCTAACTTAATAAATGAATATATAAATTATAAAAAAAATTATAGATACATTTAATATCAATTGTTATAATATATTTTCTAAATGTTATAATTATATCTTTAGCACTTTTGAGAGACAAATTTGTATAACTTTCAATGTTTGTTTCGTTTAATGATATATACTAGATAGATAGTTTCTATCATCAATGCCTTAATGTTTAAGGTTGAGGAGATGGGATTCAAAAAAAAGACTCATTTCAACTACTCCTCTTTCTAGTCTTTAAGAAACTCCACTTGTAAAAAATTAAGGAATCAAATTAGAGGGAGGGAGTGCAGGTGTTCAATATTTATATTATGGTGAATCATAATTAACTAATAGCGATTGATGATTAAGTTTGTGACTTTGTTTTGCTGATTTAGGTGATAGTTGACCAACAACCTAAGAGATTAGCCTACCCCAAGCTAACATCAACCCAACTGAACTCAAGTTTATATAAAGATGTGGTTGAATTGAGCTAGTTTGAAGAAATTCTAATCCAAAAACTGTATTAATTTGGTTAAAGCTAGCTGTTAACCAACATGTATTGATATATTTTGCTAGCTTATGCAATTAAGTCGGCGCACGTTGACAAGGTTTTTTTTAGTTTTAAACAACATTGGTTCAAGTTCACTATAAACTTTTGATAACTAAAAAGCATGCATATTTGAATTGAGTTAGGAGAGAGAAATGGTAGGTGTGCAGGATCAAAATAGATGAATAAAAGAGAGAAGGGAAGCATGAGAGAGAGGGGGTAGATGTGAATAAGAGAGAGAGGGAGAGAAATTTTAGAGGGGGACATATAATTAGAGGGGGTGTATGAGTTGGTATATTAAATCAATTTACTTGTAGTTAATTAAGGAAAGAAAGAGGATTAAGGTTTTATTATCCAAAGCAGGCCAATTTGTAGTGATTTTTAGGGGTAATTAGTGCATTTATGCGTTACATAAAAGGGTAAGAAAGATATACAATTAATAAAGACATGATTTATAGGTTCAAAGTAGGTTTGATTCAAATTTTTTAAAATTTAAATAATGAGCTGCAAATTCCAAGGAGGTGAAGAGAAAGAGAAAAAGGAAAACTAATTAGGTGAAATATTGCTGAAAATACTGGGGAAGAAATGGGCAAGTGAGTTAGAATCAAAATAGATCAATGAAAAAGACCATGAACAATGGGAGGGAGGGAGTAAGGGTGAACGAGAGAGGGAGAGAGATTCTAAGGGCAGATGGGTAATTAGAGAGGGGGTGTACGAGTTAGGGTGCTAAATCAATTTAATTATAGGTAATTAAGAAAAAAAGTAGGGGGGTGTACGAGTTAGGGTGCTAAATCAATTTAATTATAGGTAATTAAGAAAAAAAGGAGGACTGTTATTGGAATAACTAAAGTATGTAGATTCATAGTGGTTTTCTGGGGTACGACCAGAGGTATGATCAAATCTCCTACTATTTGCTTTTAGAAGTACTACAGATGGATGCATTACATGCAAACATCACTCTGACATTAATAATGCGATAAGCATGAAATATCCTTTAAATCTTTCAAAGATATTCTCCAAATCTTTTAAGTTTTTCTCTCACATTTCTTTTTTAATCTCCTCCTCTTCCTTGTTCCACTTTCGCATAAACTATAAAAACAGAAAACCTATATAGAAGTGTTGGCAAAATGATAAAGATTTTCAAGGATATAAATTGGAGTATTGGTTGTATATTTTTGGCGATTATTATCAGATAGTGGTAGTATTTCTACATATGGTGGTGTTTCTGAATAATAATCTTTTAATATTTTTTATTTTATTAATTTTTATTTTTTATAAAAATATTTATTTGTTATAGGTACTGAATGTATCAATTCTTTTGACGACTACTCATACATGCATAATAGATAGTTGTAGAAAAGCACTTGAACAATAAAGTTATAAAAATAGTTGTACGTAAACCATATATAATACTCAATATTGTTAAAAATAATTATCTAAAGAGAAATGTTTATGTGTATGCATGTATGGATGGATGGATATATATATATATATATATATATATATATATATATATATATATATATATATATATATATATATATATATATATATATATATATGCATGTTGACAAGTTTTTTTTTAGTTTTAAACAACATTGGTTCAAGTTTGCTATAAACTTTCATAACTAAAAAACTAAAATATTCATAATCATAATAGACATTCAAGAATTTGAAACCAGACTTTGGAATCTTATATCAAGCATTCCTAATGGTTCATATATCAACCTTAATCAAGGTATATATTGTATCCTTACCAACAATTTTCATCCATTTTAATACTAGGTTTTATTTCTGGTGTTCTAATAGTGTTTTAAGGTAAGTTTAGTTCATGAAAGTGTGACCAAATATTATTCTTTACAAATTAGATGGTCCGTGCAAACCTCTTTTAAAAATTTTGGTACATAAAAAAAATTCAGGTGGCTTGCATTAGCTAAACGCTTTCTAGTCCCCTTAAAATTAGTGTATTAGATTAAATTAATTTGATGAAGTCTTATAAATCCAAAAATTATTGTCCTTATGCCCCCAGATTCCTTTATGTATTCAATATAAAATAAAGTACAGGGAATAAAAATAAGTGACTACTTTTTAGAAGAAAATTAAGTGGTAGTTTTCATGTCATGTGATGCAGATAATTTTTTTGCAAGAAAAATTACATATAGAGAACTTAATGTATATTGTTGCTATATTTCAGGTATGGGAAGGTATTCAAGTCTCATATATTGGGGATACCAATCATTATCTCCACAGATGCTGAGGTGAATAAGGTGGTGTTGCAAAATGATGGTAGAACTTTCATCCCATTTTACCCCAAGTCCATCATGGAGTTGCTAGGCAAGTCTTCTATACTAAAAACGAATGGAGACCTTCACAAGAGATTGCATGGACTTGTTGGTGGTTTTCTGAAATCACCTTCATTAAAGGAGCACATCACAAAAGACATTGAGAAATCTGTGATGCAATCTCTTGTGAATTGGAAGTACAAGCAGTGCATATATATCCAAGATGAAACCAAAGAGGTGGGTGAGAGTTTTGTCTTCCTTAAAATAAAGATGAGTCATCTCATATGACTCAATCTTGCATAAAATATAGATATTAAAATATAATGATATCACTACTAAATAGCTGAATGAAAACCAAAATTGAAACATATATTTGAGAATTGTTTAATAAAAAATATAGTGCTAATAAACTAAAGCTTATTATTATAGTTTTAGCAACTCTAATATTAATAGTACTTTTATTAGAAATATTATCCACAATTGTCATTCTCTAATTAGCATTATCTTTTTGATAGATTTATGGATACTGAGTATCTAAATCATGGATTCATTGAACCTAGTGCTTATTATTTCACTTATGTATCTTGTAAGATCTAAGTGCAGGGCTTTTTCTTGAGTTATAAAACTTTAGCATCTAAAAATCTTGGATTTATAAGGAGCCTAATATCACTAAATTCATAATTTAACTTACACTCAATGCTCTAGTTAATCATTAAAGTGATGCTCAAAAAACTTATTTCTTAATATGACCATTTGCTATAACTGCAAAGTTTTCTTTCTAATGCTTTAACAATTATTATCTTATAAGCATGTTGCCTATTCTTTTTTGTTTTGATTTTTTTGTCCAAGGACCAAAAACATCAATAATCTACATTAAGAGAGAAGAGACTATTCATAAGTCATAATTGGACAACTAAAATGATATATATTTCAGTAAAATTAATCTAAAAGTTGGCTCTCTAGAGCACCAACCTTTATATCCGTGCAGGTCTTTCTTTTCAAAAAATATTTTGAGAGAATTTTCTTTAATCTTTTCTTAATATAGATTGGTTTGAGTATGTAAGATTGATACATAACTTGGTTTTTGATTTTATCCAAGTTATATATATGTATCTAACAATATTAATAACCTGATATAATTGTTGATTGTGGGTGACTGGATGCGTTGGCCACATACTAGGCCTATATATCCATCTCATGATTTAGATTTTCATTTTTAACCTTTATAGTTGAGTGTAAAGTTATCTCTCATACACAATACTTTCATTTGGTCTATTATTCATTTAATAAATGTGATTCTTTTTGCTTCAAATATAAATTTCCTCATATGATGACTTGAAATACATGATTATAAAATCTAACAAGATATATACATAAGAATTCTTTTTGGAAATATATGATAATCTACCACTCGTCAGGATATCAAAATTATAGATTATATACACTAATTTTTTTTTTTGGTATTAAAGGGGTGTTCATATGTTTTATGATCAGGACATGAGGATAATATTTTGAACTTTCAACAAAGCTTAACTCAATATAAAAATAAAGTTTATCCACTAACTTATACCTCATTAAAAATATTTTTAAATTATTTATGTGCTACATTATCAATATAGTGTAATAGATTTTGTTGATGAGCAAGGTAAGTATTAGCATAATATGATATCAACAATACATGAGAGAATGGTTAGTAAGTTGTATAGTGCATTAGTTGTATAGCTTATATAAGGCATAAAATCATGTAAAAAATATATACCTTTAATTTAATACTATTTCAATATGTATAACTCTTTTAGCTTGAATCTTTGTAAATAAAAATCTATTTTCTTCAACTCGAGTGAGTGGAGGGTGATGAAGGGGAATGTAGAGAGTAAGAAGTTCAGAAGCAATCTCTTGAAAATATATTTGTCAAGAATTTGATGAACCAACTATCTCTAATCTTGACGATGGTTTCATAAATTAGTGCATATGAAGATTTTAATAACTTCTTTCCAGAAACAAAGAAGATTGCGAGTTGAAAATCAGATTCTTCAACATCTAAAATATGATTATTCTAGTAGCTAAAATCAGAAGGAAAGAAAGTATATTCATTTAGTTATATTGGCTGAAGAGGGTTTTATGGAGTCTTTTATGTTGATGGCATTCATACCTCTATATTTTTTTGATTTACAATCTTTATACATACTAGTCAAATTATTTCATTTTTATCAACATTTAACACTACCATTCGATGAAAATCTTGTTCTAGTTTAATGTACTCAGCAAATAGCTCATTTACGAGTTTATAAAAAGACTGTAAAAGGGAATACTGATAAAATCGAGTTAATGAGGAATTATAAACTTAGAGAGTGTGGTTTACTTTTCCAACCATTTAATTTCTTTTTCATATGCTAAATCAACGGTAGCCAATATTATCTATAGAGCAATGCAGTGGTCAAAGGTAGCTCAAGTATTCTATTGAAGTATGTCCACTTCATAATTAAGAATTTGAGCCAAATTGCATCAAAATTGATCATCCTTGGATAAACAAATAATAACCCTTTTCAGAATTAATATGCAAGCTTGAATGCTCATAAAAAACAAGGAAAACTATTTCCAAGTATCGATGTGCTCGTTCCCTTTATCACAAATTAATGTATCATTTGCATATCACAAAATCAAAATTTTATTCACAATATCCAAATTTAAAGTCCTCCACCTACAGCATGAAAATAAAAAGAAAAACGTTCAATCACTAATGTGAGAAAATCACAATTAAAGATGAGTGTGAGCAATGTCTCTTTATGCCTTAGACCTTCTCTCCTATTGATTTTTCTGGCCCTAACTTCACTAGTAAAGACTTTAATTCTCATAAATTCAACAAATAAGATAAAATATAATTGATATAATGGAAAAATTGAAACCTAGAATCAAATCTTGAATTTTGGTCTCACGGGTGCCCTATTAAAGAAATAATTTATTCCAGCAAGATGTACAAGTGTCTTAGTAAGATTTGAAAGTAAACTTCAATATCTTCAGAACCTCATTTTTAAGACTTACACATGCATGCAGCTTGTATAGATCCTATATGAGGTTCTTCTAATATTGTGGCTCTCATTGGGCTTAATTGGTTTTGTTATTGTACTATTAGTAGCTCTATTTTGAATTAGGACACTGTTATTTCAACTAACACTAGATGTTACCGTCTTATGTATGTATTTGGAAAATTAAGAGCTAATGTTTGGCATATTCAGTTTATTTCATTTGAATTAAAATATATTTTCTTGCTCCTATACAAGTCGGTACACATTATTGCATAAGTTTTACAGTTTGATACTTAAATAATGTATTCATCACTTGCAACATACTTGATTTAATTTGATTGTTTAACAGGTCACATTTGAAGTGTTAGTTAGAATCTTATTAGGAATCGGACCAGGCGAAGAGATGTGGTTACTGAAGAGGGAGTTCAGAGAATTTATTAAAGGCCTTATATGTTTACCTATTAAACTCCCAGGAACAAGGCTATACAAGTCATTAAAGGTAAAGTCTCCCAGTATCATTCTTGATTGTAAACTCAAATATGTTATCCATGCTTTAGTTTAATGTTCAATGACACTAACAGTAACTTAACACCATAATCTTTTTTCACTAGAGGCTGCTATGATTTATTACCAGTTAACATGTCAATATTGCACCAAGAAATGGACTGAAGCCACTAACTAATATGTGCATATCTTTTAGGCCAAGGAGAGAATGTTGAAGCTGATAAAGAAGATCATAGAAAGTAAGATGCGGAGCAGCGAACATCGAGCAATCACAGATGTGGCTGATGTACTTTTAAAAGAAATGAATGACACAACTGACCTACAAAGGCTGACCATAGACTCTATATGTGGGAACATTATAGAGATGATGATACCAGGAGAAGATACTGTGCCCACACTAATGACTCTTGCCATTAAGTACCTTAGTGACTCCCCTTCTGCTTTGAAGCTGTTACTGGTAAAGCACTGCCTAGATCATTGCATTACAATACATCAGAACCAGTTTTTAGTTTGAGTAGGTCCTATTGATTGGAAATGTTTGGTTTAGTCTGCGTACTAACTTCATGTTGCTTGGCTCAGGAAGAGAACATAAAACTAAAGAGAGAGAAAATGACTTCAGGCAAATGTTATGCTTGGACTGATTATATGTCATTGCCCTTTACTCAACATGTGAGCAGCTTGCCTTAAATTATATTTTTAAAAGAAGCCCTATTTATTTCAGAATAAAATTCTGTATTCTGATAGAGCTCATTATGAACTTCAGGTTATTAGCGAATCTCTCAGGATGGGAAATATCATCAATGCGATTTGGAGGAAAACTCTTGAAGATGTCAAAATCAAGTGTATGTTACTAATTTTTCAACTCGAGCTTGAATCAAATTCCCTTGTTCCTTTTGAGGATGTACCCCTTCAAAATCTTCATGAATGAATAATTGGTTATTGTATTTTCATAAAAAAAAGAGTATGGTTTTTGAGATTATCGTGTAGGAGAAGAAGTCATTTGTCAGTTCCATCGCATGTGATCCCACATGCTGCTATGCATGAAGCAGTTTACCTCGTAAGTAAATCTCATGTGCATTGAGTTGACATCAGACATCTGGTATGTTAAGACGTTGCTACAAGGATCCTCAAAATAAGTTTAGTTAACATCTGCTACTGTTAATTGTCTGGCATATGTGGTAGGTTGTTTTTGATGGTTGGGGGTCTATAAGATTGGACTCAGCTGTCAGGTTATATGCATACTCTCAAAGTTCTTGTGTTTTATATATTTTTTACTCATTTTGCAGCGTATTTAATTCCTAAAGGATGGTGTGTGCTAGCATCCCTCACCTCCATTCACTTGGATGAAGAAAATTATGAGAAACCACTTGAATTTGATCCTTGGAGATGGCAGGTATGTGTTTTTGTGTATATTTACATGTGAATGTGTGCATGGGGAGGGAGGGAGGGAGTGGGAAAGGGAGGGGGAGAGAGATAGATAGATAGAGAGAGAGAGAGAGAGAGTTTAGTTTTAATGAACTTATCTGATGAATATATAGCAGAGAGAAGGAAGTAGCCAAAGCACCTTTACTCCCTTTGGAGGTGGGCAGAGGCTCTGTCCAGGTATGGAGCTTTCAAGGTTGGAAGTCAGCATTTTTCTTCATCACTTTGTCACCACTTTCAGGTATCTTCTCTTGGCTCCTTCCCTCATAATTTATTTGACAAGTAACCTGTCGATCTGTCCCTAAAAGCTCTGCAAATTTCACTTTACTACATTAGCTATTTTCAAAAGAAGTTAACTATCAAAGACAAACCTCAATACATATCATTCAGTTACCAAGGTATATCCAAGTCCAACAATTAACGCCTTCCCAAACTAAACCTTAGCCCAGTGGGGTTGCATCCGTTCACCAAATGGTGGTTAGACATGGGTGTTCATGCATTATTTATTTAAAAATGATTGGTAGTACTTCCACCATTATTTTTTTTATAAAAAAATCCCTTTGTAGGCATGCTAATGAAGTTGAATGTCATTCAAGATTTGTTCGTCATGTTTTGGCTTCTTCATTTTCTCTCATGCTTTCCTGATGATTTCTTATCAACACTACCAGACATTGTTCTTATATTTTTTTCTTTTCTCATAACAACCCTTTTATTTGCCTAAAGACCAGATAATATAAATTCAGCCATAAAAGTTTTCATACTTATGAAAGATTATATTTATCCATTTCCTGGTAGGATTTTCATCTGCCAAATATTTGATTTGATTACAAAAAGATTATATTTAACTCATCTTAGGATGAAGCAGTTGATGCGTTTTCTCATCTTTAACTTGAACAGAAAAAGGGGAAGAGGAATCACTCAAGATAGAGAAGAAGAAAGTAAAATTAACTCCTAAAGAAACATAACTTTTCTTTAGCATGAGATTAGAGATATAACTCTTTGATTGCACATTAGATATGAACTTAATTGTATACATTTTCAGTAACTAGTCGCGTGTATTTAGCATTTCTAACAACGGCTCAATTTTTTTGTGAACCCAAATTATTCCTAGTTAATTACTAATTTTCACATAGTGAACTATTATCAGAGTTTATTTAACATGATGCTAACTTGTTTCCTTCATCTGCTGAATGCAGTTGGGTAGCTGAGGAAGACACCATCATCACCTTTCCAACAGTCAAGATGAAGAAGAGACTGCCCATCACTCTGTCACCCATTGCTACCTACTAAAAGGAATCCATTATTTCCTTCCAATGCTTTCTTGACGGTTCATTTAAATGTGCGTCACTTGCCCTTCTCCAATGTGCACTTTCTTTCGTATCAGATGGCTACCTCTGTACTTTCAAAGTGCAAACAATCTTTCACTTTGTTTTTTGACACATATAAATAAATTATATATGATGACTCCTTCGTAGATATTTGCAAATCAAAAGGCCTAACAAGATACCAAGTTAACTTTCCACTAGATTAATATTGATTGCGGTTCTTCCTCTTTGTAAATCAGAGTTCTAGCTAGCAAGCTACATTATTCAGCGGTAACATCTCTGAATTCGAGGAAGAATCCATGTCTCAATTATAGCAGTCATGCAACGGTGGCAAGGAACTCGAATATCATGATGGCCGTTTAAGAAGGACAAGTAGCTCACTAGTTAGAAGCTCCAAAAAAAGTGAAGAGAGACATGGGAATAAATGAGGTATTTATTTTATTAAAGCAGATACGAAGTTAAGGGGAATCTATGGAACAAAGGACTTGATCTGCAAAGATACAGAAGAGCGGTCTGTATGTATCTTTGATCTATACAGAGATGGGCAATGTGCAAAAAACTCTTTTTATACTTTTATAATACACAACGACTACGTAATTGAGATTTTATAAGAAGTAGATTTAAAAGAATTAGGTATGTTTAGAATTGAAAACTACTTAGAGTGGCAGTGCAACATATTTGGAATATAAACTATAAAATCTACAAAATGGTTTAGGCGTGAAAAGGCTTTCTTGGCCAATGATAGAAAGGAACTCCAAAGGCTTCAAATAAGCAGGGAATGCAATGTCAGATAAAACAAACTTTCAGGCGATCTTGCAGCCATTCTATTCTAACTTTCCTTTGATTGCAACGCTTCAAGTAAATCCTGCAGCTTAATTAGGGTTGTGAAATAACTGCGAAGCCACGAACAATATAGGTTGGATACATGTCAATGTAAGAAAGAGAATATCAGAATGGACCATGATCCATTTTGCATGAACAAACTACAGATACATTCTATAGATTTTATCTAGTAAATAAACTCATCGGCCTCAGGAGCTTTGCCCAATCCTGCTAACTTAAATCTTAAACGAGGAACATCATGTCAAAATCCATGCTAGAATGAACTGTCTAGTCCCTTTAGTTCTGGGAAATCTATACAGAAAAGGATGAAAATGAAGAGCAGAGATGAAATTTGCTTTCCAGATACTCTTCATTAAGAAACAGAGTCTACAATTAACGGCAGCACCTTGCCAAATATCAGCTCTCCTGAACAGAGCTTAGGATCAGTTCAATCTCCTCGCATAGGAAAAAAAAATGGCACCATATTTTGCCCCCAATCAGGTCAAAAGGAGAACTGCTCTTTAGCTTCCGTAAGCAGCAGGTGAAATTAACCCAAGCTACATAAGCAAGCCGGGGATAATTACTAGTCAGATCCTTCTCCTTTTCCCTCTTTTTCACTTCATAGCAGAGGGAGATTGAAAAGGAATTCTTCCTACGCCACAGCCAAAATCGAGGACCTCTTTTACCGTATCAAAAATTTTGTCAGAGCATCTAAGGGGGAAATTAGCATCAGAGAAACTTGGATAACTCAAATTTTCTTCTAACATAAGCAAAAGCCAATCTGTGAGCCTATTGCCCTCCTCCACAGACACTTTGGAGTTCAGATCAGTAGTATATTCAAATTGGTTCAAATATTCCGATGACAAATTAGACAGATGTCATCACTCCTACCACATCCAAAGTATCAAACAGCCTAAGTCAGTCTTAAATAAATCTTAGAAAGATGACCGGTTGACAATCTGTAATCAACTGAGACACACTGTCAATTGGATAATATACTCGACAGAGGCATCTTAATTCAACACTGTGAAACACAGATAAAACTAATGCGGAGGATTTAGCCAGATAGTATATCTCCTAGCTGAAAATTTAGGGCTGATTACTAGAGGATGTAAGTATTTCATTAATCAACAGCCCGATAAGTCCTGCAAAGGATTTGGCCAGATTACATATTTCCTGCAAGAAACTTCCAGGGCTGGTTGCTAGAGGGTGCGAGCTACTCATAAAGCAAAACTAGATACAACCCCAATAGCTGATGAACAGCATAAAAAAATATCCTAGTTTTACAATAAATAAAAGCTAAGAGTACTATTTTCTGTTGAGGTTTGAGAGAATCTATAAGCAAAACCTTGGCATTATAGATAGAATATACCAATATATCAGTACAAAGATGTTAAGAGAAATAATAAAAAATAATAATTAATAGTATTTGCAGAGGTCCAAGTTCGTTGCAGTACCAGCAGTGCTCGTCATATATTGTATGCAAAGCTCTTTAAGCATTGATTGATGGTGCTTTCGAAAAATTGTTCTCCCAAGTGCAGAAGAATCACACAAGTAGTATAACTCGGAAGTTCGAGGTCGATTCCTCAGGGAACGATCTATGGGTTATTAGCTTAATTTCAGATTAATTGATTCAATAAACTTGTGGATTAAGATGATGGTTTGCAAATAGAAAATAAACCAGTCAATAGAGAATCGAAGTTTGGATAGATTAAGATGGTGTAGGGATCCAGAATCTCCTTTAATAATATCAAGTTCATGCGATAAATTCTATGATTCTTTTGTTTTCTTTTAAAAATTATAAGCAAATAAAATTTAATTATGAGTATGTTCTTGATAACATGAATTCTCTTTTTAAGTATTCAACGTGCCTTAGAACGTCTACGATGAATCAAATAATTGAGGAAAACATGTATCAATAAGCATAAATCATAAAAGAATTTTCAACATATAAGAATCATAACATAATCAAAAGATAGATCGTATAAAGAAAAGGATTAGAATTTACATCATGAACTTGGTACACCAAAGGATCTTCCTTCACCCATCACCAAGGACTTTAGCTCATCATCTTCCTCTCTCTTTCTCACTCTTTTTTTTTTTTTTTTTTAATAACAGAAACAGGGCATCCCCTGTTTCTCTCTACACCTTTTTTTTTCTTTCCACTGCAGCAGCCCGGCTCCACTCTTCCTTCCCCCCCTCTTATAACAATCTTCACCGCCTCCCATTCGAGGTGATCACGAGCGTTGGAACGGAGGATGAGGATGATAGTGGTATTTTGATGATTAATACAATGATTAAGAGTATGTTACAAGTTAATTCGATACATCATTAATAAGTCCGTCATTCTCGATACATTAGTATAATGAGATTAAGATGTATTTAATGATTATTAATGAGATAAAATTTGCGATAGGAAAGGGATAGTGAATTCTAAATTCTAATTCGGCAAAGTTTCAAGTGAAACATACTCTTAAGTGGACAATAGTAATTTTCATTGTTTGGAGTATGTAGCACTACCATGACATATATTCAAAATTGTTTAAAGTTTATTTCATTGATTATATGGATGAATCTAACCTTAAGTTGCAGCAAAGTGTGGATTGAGTCGACCCCAAGATTGATTGAGTCGACCCCGGCACATCAAGAAACCATCTGGCACACTTCTGCAAAAATGGCACGGATGAACAGTACTTGGGTCGACCCAAGTAAAGGATGAGTCGACCCAATCCTCAAGCCTCAAGAAAACATCGACCCAAATGAAACTTGAGTCGACCCAAACTTGAGTCGACCCAAAGGCAATGACATTCAAAAATAGGTTCTCTGGAAACCCTGAGAGGGTCGACCCAAGTGGAAGTTGAGTCGACCCAACTGAACCTTGAGCCGACCCAAAAAGTATTGAGTCGACCCAAGTGAAGGAAGGCTGAGATACAAGGTTCTGTGGTTTCTGAGAGGGTCGACCCCAATGTTGCATGAGTTGACCCAAGTAAAAGTTGGGTCGACCCCAGTAAAAGTGAGTCGACCCAAGCACGGGCAGAAGCATAACGGCTAGTTCTGCAGAAGTACTTTCAGACCTCCCAACAGTGAGTAACGGCTAGTTTTTGAATTCTAACCATTGGGGCTTGTCCAATGGATGAAGGAAACTATTTAAAGTGATACTATTCATCAGAGGAAACATCCTTTTGCAAAATATCAAAGCTTACACAAGAAAGAGAAGAGCCCTAATCTTCTTCATCCAAGTGCTTCATTCAAGAGTCAAAAGGAAGTGGTTGAGCAGACTCCAAGAGATATCAAAAGCTCCATCCACCCTTGAAGAGTGAAGCATTCTTGACAAAGAAGAGAGAAGTCTCATCAAGCGATAACTATTCTCTAAACTCTTCTTTATAGCTTATAATTGTTATATTTGCTCATCTAGAAGCTTCAACTTTCTTCTTTCTTTTATTAATCACCTTGTAAAGGTTTGTTGGTAAGCCCGCAAAACCAACGGTGTAGGTTTATTGGTGAACCCGTAAAACCAATTGTGAAGGTTCGTTGGTGAGCCCGTAAAACCAACAAAGGTTATTGGTGATCCCGAAAAACCAAAGTGTAAAGGTTTTTGGATTGTGAGCCCGGAAAATAATCCAACTATAATCCGAGGGATTATAGTGAATTCCCAAGGGGTCGCTTGGGGAGTGGACGTAGGTGCTTAGGAGAGCACCGAACCACTATACTTCTTGTGTGTTTGTATTATGCATTGTTCTAATTTCACTCACTCATCAATTGACTAGAGTAAGATAGCAATAATTTAGAAAAACCAATTCACCCCCCCCTCTTGGCTTGTCACCTTGGGCAACAAGTGGTATCAGAGCGAGGTGCTCATATAGTATTTGTTGATCTCACAATCAAGAGTCAAAGATCATGACAACCCAAATGGGATGTTCTATGAGTGAGGGGCAATCCACAAATAGACCTCCTCTATTTAATGGCACTAATTACACATACTGGAAAGCTAGGATGAGGATATTCATTCAAGCTTTAGACTATGAATTGTGGTATATTATAACTAGAGGACCTCACACACCCACAATTAGTATAGAGGGCACTATCATACCCAAATCAGAAATGGATTGGAATGAAAGTGAAAGAAGACTAGCACAACTAAATGCTAAAGCGATTAATATACTTTACTGTTCACTAGATGTAAGTGAATTCAATAGAATATCTACATGCATCTCCGCAAAAAAAATTTGGGATAAACTTGAGGTCACACATGAAGGAACTAATTAAGTTAAGGAGTCAAAAATAAACATATTAGTACATAAGTATGAGTTGTTTAAAATGGAATCCACTGAGTCCATAACTGAAATGTTTACTCGTTTCACTGAAATCATAAATGGGCTAAAGAGTTTAGGAAAGTCTTATACTAACTCTGAATTGGTGCGAAAAATTCTCAGGTCTCTACCAAGAGTTTGGGAGGCCAAGGTAACAGCAATTCAGGAAGCAAAGGACCTCAATACACTGCAATTGGAGGAACTGCTAGGATCACTCATGACCCATGAGTTGACCATAAGGCAAAATTCAGAAGATGAGGTCAAGAGAAGAAAGACCATTGCCTTAAAGTCTACCACTCCAAAATAAGAAACTGAGTCGGAAGAATCTGATGATGATGAGGAATTTGATGAAGAAGGAATGGCTATGCTTGGAAGAAAATTCAGAAAATTTATGAGAGGAAAGAAGTATGGACTAGTTATAGTAGATGATTTTTCAAGATATACATAGGTTTCATTTCTGGCACATAAAAATGAAGCATTTTTAGCATTCTTGAAATATTATAAAAACATCATAAATGAAAAGAAGCTCACCTTAATAGCAATTCGAAGTGATCATGGAACTGAATTTGAAAATCAACACTTTGAAGAATTTTGTAATGAAAATGGTATCTCACATCAATTTTCAGCACCTAGAACGCCTCAACAAAATGGGGTTGTTGAACGGAAAAATAGGACCTTGGCAGAAATGGCACGCACAATGTTGTGCGAGTCAAATCTTCCAAAGTACTTTTGGGCTGAAGCTATAAGCACTGCTTGCCATATTCTAAATCGAGTTTTAATACGACCAATAACCAAGAAAACTCCTTATGAACTTTGGAAGAATAAGAAACCAACTGCTAAGTATCTTAGAGTATTTGGATGTAGATGTTTCATTTTAAGCAATGGCAAGGAGGATCTAAGTAAATTTGATGCCAAGTCAGATGAAAGTATCTTCTTAGGATACTCTACATCTAGCAGGGCATACAGAGTATTCAATAAAAGAACTCTTGTAGTTGAAGAGTCAGTTAATATCATTTTTGATGAGTCTGATAGTGAGTCTCCTAGGAGAGAAAGTATTCTTGATGATGATGCAGGAATTATTGACTTTGAAAAATTGAATCTTAATGACGTGCCAAATCAAGAGATGGAAAATGATTGCGTGCCACCACAATCTCAAGACTTAGCAAAGGAATGGAGGTATGCATATGGACACCCTAAAGACTTAATCATTGGTGATCCATCTCAAGGGGTAAGAACTCGATCCTCTCTTAGAAATTTAAATGATTATCTTGCTTTTGTTTCACAGTTAGAACCTAAGACTTATGAAGAAGCTGAAAAAGACACCAATTGGATAAATGCTATGCAAGAAGAATTAAATCAATTCAAAAGAAGTAATGTATGGACATTAACTGAGAGACCAAAGCATAACTCTGTAATTGGAACAAAATGGATCTTTAGAAATAAATTAGATGAAAATGGGGTAGTTATAAGAAATAAAGCTAGACTTGTATCTAAGGGATACAATCAAGAAGAAGGGATAGATTTTGAGGAAACATTTGCTCCCGTGGCTAGATTAGAGGCTATTAGATTACTTCTAGCTTTTGCATGTTTCATAGATTTCAAATTGTATCAAATGGATGTAAAAAGTGCCTTCTTGAATGGTTTTATAGAGGAAGAGGTATATGTAGAGCAACCTCCTGATTTTGAAAATCATGAATTGCCAAATCATGTGTTTAGACTACATAAGGCATTATATGGACTAAAACAAGCACCCAGGGCTTGGTATGATCGACTAAGCAAATTTCTACTGAATAATGATTTCAGTAGAGGAAATGTAGACAAAACACTTTTTCTTAAAAGAAAAGACAAAAATCTGCTAGTGGTACAAATATATGTAGATGACATAATTTTTGGTGCCCAAATGATAATCTTTGCAAATAGTTTGCTAATTTAATGCAAGGATAATTCGAGATGAGTTTAATGGGAGAACTAAATTTCTTTCTCGGATTACAAATCAAACAAACTAAAGAAGGTATCTTCATTCATCAAACTAAGTATACAAAGGAAATATTAAAGAAGTTTGGGAATGAAAATCACAAGGGAGTAGGCACCCCAATGAATCCCACTAGTAAGCTAGACAAAGATGAGAAAGAAAAAAGTATTGATATGAAGCTTTATAGAGGATTAATTGGATCCTTGCTCTACCTTACTGCTAGTAGACCAGACATAGTGTTCAGTGTGGGAATATGTGCTAGATACCAATCAGATCCTAAGAAGTCACATTTAAGTGCTGTTAAAAGAATCCTTAGATATTTGAGAGGGACTACAAACATAGGATTATGGTACTCAAGAAACTCCTGTCTAGATTTGCTTGCCTACTCTGATGCAGATTTTGCTGGATGCAAATTAGATAGGAAGAGCACTAGTGGAACATGTCAATTTTTAGGAAATAATTTAGTATCATGGTTTAGCAAAAAGCAAACCTCAGTAGCACTGTCAACGGCTGAAGCCGAATATATAGCCGCCGGCAGTTGCTGTGCTCAAGTATTATGGCTTAAGCAACAACTAGAGGACTATATAATTAAACTAGATAATATTTCCATAAAGTGTGATAATACTAGTGCCATCAACCTTACTAAAAATCCGGTTCAGCACTCTAAAGCCAAACACATTGAAATAAGATATCACTTTATTAGAGATCATGTACAAAATGGGAGCATATGTATTGAGCATGTATGTACTGACAAACAATTAGCTGACATATTCACAAAATCTTTGAGTGAAGATAGATTTTGCATGCTTAGGAGGGAATTAGGCATATGTGATCCTTTTGATTAAGGAGATATACAAAGGAGCAAGCCGTCTCATGATACTCTCCTCCCATTTCTAAAAACCCGTGAAACATTAGACAAACTAGTCATCTATAGATTCCTTACTAATGTCTCATTGTCCCAGTAAGAACTCGTAAGGATTGGAAGAAAGAAAAATTTTTTTTGGGAAAAGGAAGAGAAAGAAAAAGAAAAATTTTCTGAACCAGGATCGATCCAACCCAGAATGGGGTCAACCCAACGTTGAGTCGACCCAAGAAAAATCTAGGGTCGACCCAACGACGGGACCCCACTGTTAAAAGGGGGACCCGTGAGCAATCTAGGGCACTGTTTTCACTTTGTCCTCTTCCAAAAACCCTATTCCCCACTCTCAAATCTCCTCCAATCATCTCCAAACAGTAGAAGGAAGCTTCCCCAAGCCGTTAGATCAAGATCTTGAAGAAATGGGACCCAAGAGAGCTGTAGCCAAGCGATCCGGGAGGGTTTCACGGACCACCCGTGTTGAAAGAGATGCTACAGAGCTTTCTACAGTGTCTCCACAAGGTGAGACACGTGTAGAGCCTCCTCCTCCTCCCTCCCCTTCAGTCCAACTTGCGAAATTTGCGGGGAGACCGGTTACCACGGGAAGAAGGATCCACTTCGAGTTTTTGGATCAAGAAGGATTTCGGTTGGGTGATTGGATCCGAAGGCAAGGATGGGAGTATCTTTGCTCCCTAGATGTGGTGATCTACCCAGGATTGGTTTGTGAGTTCTATGCCTTCCTGAAAACTGGAATAGGAGGGCTTATATCTGAAGTCCGAGGAGTAAGGGTTAGGGTTTCCGAAGAAAGTTTAAGTGAGTTGCTTCATCTCCCCTGCGAAGGAGCAACTCCAGAAAAGCCTGAAAATAAGTTGAGAGCTCTACAGTTGATTCTTGAGAATGATAATTTTGACTATTCCGAAAATGTAATAGCAAGCTCTCTTTCAGTTGAAATGAGGTTGTTGCACAACTTCATAGGTCGGATTTTGTTTCCGAAAAGCGGAAGATTTGATCTCATTTCTGAGCGAGACCTGGTCGTCATGGAGCACATTATTCAGGGCATTCCCCTGAACCTCCCAGCTATGATACTGTTGGAAACCCGCCCATGCCGCAGAAAAATTTCAAAAATTTTAGATGCAGCGGAAGAGGCATGCGCGGGATCAACCGTTCATCGCATGAACGTTGTTTAAAACCGTTCGTAGATAGATAAGGATTAAAAACCTTTTTAAAAACATTAGAAGATCAGATCTTCATCTTGTGTGGGTAGATGATCACCGCAAACTGAAGATCATGGTTTTGGATGAAGGTTCGCTTGAAGCCGTTCAAGTGCCCGGCCTCTACGGGTATCCACACGAAGCAGGAACCGATCCAAGCTTTCTATCTCCCCGGGGTGCTAGCTCCCTTGCAGAGATAACTTTGATGGCTGATGTGTTGGGGGCAGCGACTGTGCCGGAACCCACACTCACACCGGCACCACCACCAACGTCGGACAAGCAGAGAGAGAATAAACGGATAAGCACTCTCTTGCTCCCTCGACACCGGACTCAAGGATCACCTCTTCGCTCCGCTACGAAGGGCAAAAGATTACCCCTGGTATCAATAGGGTAAAACACTTGAGCACCGCAGCGGATTATCAAATCAAAGGAAGAAGAAAGAAGAAAATAGCAAAGCAAACACAAAGATGTAACGAGGTTCGGCTACAAGTAGCCTACGTCCTCCACCGCTCCAAATCTCACTTAGGATGAACCGATTACAGAGATAGCGCACACCCGAACGATCACAAGCGATCGCTCTACAAGAGATTCACGTAGAATTTCCTTTACACAAGAAGAAGGATCCCAAACCCTAGCCTCACAAACAAACAAGAGTCTCTCTCAAATATTGGAATTATCGATCTCTAGGGCTCTCATGAGTCCTATATATAGTCTCAAGACCTTCAGATGATCATAGCCGTCGAAACGCCACCAAAAAACACCAAAGGAAACTCGTCCGTATGATTTTCCGTGAGCCCGAGTCGACTCGGCTGTAGTTCGAGTCGACTCTGGCACGTCTGGACAAATCCTAGTATAACTGGCACGATCTCGAGTCGACTCGACTGCAGCTCGAGTCGACTCGACGATGCTTCGAGTCAACTCGACCAACCTTCGAGTCGACTCTTACAGTCCAGACAGAAACATGGTTTTTTCTCAGTCTTCTGGCTTTTCTCCTTTCGGGTCGACTCGGCTGTTCCCGAGTCGACTCGACTGTAGCTCGAGTCGACTCGGACAGTCTGCCAGACAGAACTATGCAGAATTGATTCTCCTTCAATTCTCTTCATCACCAATGGTCTCCACATACCCCAACAATCTCCCACTTGGAGACCTTGGGTATATCCTCTTGTTGTTTGGCTCTCCTCTGTGCTCCCACTGAAAATGAATCATCCTAGTGAGATAGGTACGATGCCTCCTCAACGTCTTCAAGCATGAAGACCAGCAGAAGCTGAACAACTCCTCAGCTTCTCCACCGTGACGACCTTCGTCAACATATCTGCAGGATTCTGACTTGTATGAATCTTCTCCAACTTGACGAGTCCCTGCTCGAGTAATGACCTCACGAAGTGGTACCGTATGTCAATATGCTTCGTCCTCGAATGGAAAGCTGAATTCTTCGCCAGATGAATTGCACTTTGACTGTCTGAATATAACATGCAATCTTTCTGCTCCTTCCCAAGTTCCTTCATCAAGCCCTGAAGCCATATTAGTTCCTTGCACGCCTCTGTGGCTGCCACATACTCCGCCTCCGTAGTCGATAATGCAACAACTGGTTGCAACCTGGAAATCCAACTGACGGCTCCACTGCCCAAGGTGAACAAGTACCCCGTCGTGCTCCTCCTGCCGTCCAAGTCCCCTGCCATGTCTGAGTCCACAAAGCCCTGTAACCGGATCTCAGAACCTCCATAGCACAATGACATGTGCTCCGTGCCTCTCAGATACCTCAGTATCCATTTGACCGCGTGCCAATGCTCCAAGCCTGGGCAGCTCATGAAGCGACTCACAACTCCCACTGCTTGAGCAATGTCTGGTCTCGTACACACCATAGCGTACATCAAGCTTCCCACCGCCGATGCATACGGGATTTTTGACATATTGAGCTCCTCCACCCGCGTCTTCGGACTTTGCTCTTTTGAAAGCTTTAAGTGGGCACCCAGCGGTGTGCCAACAGGTTTGGCACCCTCCATGCAGAATCTCCTGAGTACTCGGCTGATGTACTCCACCTGAGATAGTCTGAGGATATGTTTAGACCTATCTCTGCTGATCCGCATCCCAAGGATCTGTTTTGCTGCTCCTAGATCCTTCATTGCAAATTTTCTTGACAGCTTCAGCTTCAATTTTGCAATCTCATGCATGCTAGCTCCTGCAACTAACATGTCATCAACATATAATAGCAAGATAATGTAAGATGTGCCGAAGTCCCGGAAGTAGCAACAGTGATCCTCCTGACATCTCCTGTATCCTATCTCAAGCATGTAACTATCGAACTTGAGATACCATTGCCTGGGCGCCTGTTTCAAACCATATAGGCTTTTCTTCAATTTGCAAACTAAGTCACCCATGCCAGCTGCAATGTATCCCTCCGGCTGCTGCATATATATCTCCTCATCGAGATCTCCGTGGAGAAAGGCCGTCTTCACATCAAGCTGCTCTAAGTGAAGATCCTCTACTGCCACCATGCTCAGCACCGCCCGAATAGAACTCATCTTGACTACAGGAGAAAAGATCTCCGTGAAGTCGATACCTGCTCTCTGCTGAAATCCTTTTACAACCAGCCTGGCCTTGTATCGCTTCTTCCCATTCTGCTCTTCCTTCAGCCTGTAAACCCATTTGTTTGACAGTGCTTTCTTCCCCTTGGGCAGATCCACCAAATCCCACGTTTGATTCTGCTCCAATGACTCCATCTCATCATCCATAGCCAACTCCCACTCCTCCCTGGTATCAACCTCCAATGCCTCCGTGAAGCATTCAGGTTCGCCATTATCTGTGAGCAGCAAATAACTAAGAGTCCCATCATACCTTTGAGGAGGCTTTCCGTGAGTACTACGAGTGGACCTTCTTAGTTGTGGAGAGGGAGCTAAAACTTCAGGTTCTTGCTCTGACTGAGTCTTCTGACCAGAATTTGTAGACTCCTCTTCAGGATCCACAAAACACGGCTCAACAGGTTTTGTTTCTGATTCAGTGCTCTGCTGCATTTTCTCATTGAATACCACATCATTACTACGAATGATCTTCCTGTGTTCGGGATCCCAAAGCCGATACCCAAATTGTTGACCTCCGTATCCAACGAAAATGCACTTCTTTGATTTGGCGTCTAGTTTGCTTCTTTGACTGGAATCAACATGGACATAACTGGTACAACCGAATACTCGTAAGTGCGCCAAATCGATCTTCTTCGCTGTCCATGCTTCCTCAGGAATTCCAAATTTAAGTTTCTTTGATGGCCCTCTGTTGATCAAGTAGGCAGCAGTGTTAACTGCTTCCGCCCAAAACTGCTGTGGCAATCCAGCATGTATCCTCATACTCCTGGCACGCTCATTAATTGTTCTGTTCATCCTTTCAGCAACTCCATGTTGTTGTGGTGTTCCTGGAACTGTCCTCTGCCTGACAATCCCAGCCACTGCACAGTAGTCCTCAAACTCCTTGCTACAATACTCACCATCGTTGTCCGATCTCAGGCATTTCAACCTCCTTCCTGTCTCAAGTTCTACCATCGCTTGCCATCTCCTGAAGACCCCAAATACCTCTGACTTGTGCTTCAAGAAGAACACCCAAAGCTTTCTGGTAGCATCATCAATAAAAGTAACATAGTACTGAGATCCACCAATGGAAGAAACCGGTGCAGGCCCCCACACATCCGTGTGCACGAGATCTAGCTTTTCTTGCTTCCGAGGTTTACCTTCTTTGTTGAATGAAACACGCTTCTGCTTTCCGAGAACACAATCCTCACAGAAGTCCATCTCAACACTCCTGAGACCCTGCAGCTTTCCCAACTGGTGCATCACCTCCAGTCCCTGATAACTCATGTGCCCTAGTCTGCAATGCCATAACTTGGTGTCCACATCTGCTGCAACAACTCCAATAGAGTTCTCTGTGCCGTTGGCGACATAAAGTGTCCCAACCTTCTTGCCACTAGCCACCGTCAACGAACCCCTGGATATCTTCCACTGATCAGCTGTGAAAGTAGTCTTGTACCCCTGGCTCGCCAACTGTCCAACAGAAATCAGATTCCCTGCAGTTGAGGCACGTGCCGTACGTCCTCAAGCTCAAGTGAAGATCCAAAAATCAACTTCACTTCCGCGCTTCCCCTTCCTTGTATGGTGCAAGGCTCTCCATCCCCTAGGTAGACTTTGCCGAAGTCTCCCTTCTCATATCCTCCAAGAAGCTTCCGTTGGGATGTAGCATGGAAAGACGCGCCCGAGTCTATCACCCAAGACTCGTCACAGGTAGATAAAGATAGAACGAGGGCATCCATGTCACCGTCTTCAGCAAGATTTGCCAGATCCTTGCTGACTCCTTCGGTGTGGTCGCCTTGCTTCCCTTTAGGAGATTTGCAGTCCCTCCTAAAGTGCCCCGTCTTTCCGCAGTTCCAGCACTTCGCTCCCTTGTTCTGAGGTGCTCGAGACCTGCTGGATCTCGACTTCGAGTCGCTTCGAAATCGACCGTCCTTCTTTTGTCTTCCCCGGTCAGAGGTGTTTAGTGCACTTCCAGACGACTCCGTAGCTCCAGAAGATTTCCTTCTTGCTTCTTCACTCAGAAGCACTCCCACAACGTCATCAAAAATCAACTTCCCCGTCGCCGAAGAGTTGCTCACCGCCATCACCAGGCCCTCCCAGCTATCAGGCAATCCGGAGAGGATTAGCAATGCCCGAATCTCATCGTCAAAACTAATCTCCACTGACTCCAACTGGGCCGTGAGTCCATTGAACTCGTTGAGATATTCTGCTAAGCTGCCGCCATTTTTCATACGAAGATTAAACAACCTCTTCATGAGAAATACCTTGTTTGATACTGAGGGTTTCTCGTACATCCGTGACAATGTTGCCATCAACTCCATCGTCGTCTTCTCGTTTTTGATGTTGAATGCCACTTGAGATGCAAGTGACAATCTAATGGTGCCGAGCGTCTTCCGATCGAGGACCTCCCAGTCTTCATCGGACATCTTTTCTGGTTTCTTCGCTTTGCCTCCAAGAGGTAAATAGAGATCCTTCTGGTAAAGGTAATCCTCTATTTGCATCTTCCAAAACCCGAAGTTCGTGCCATTGAACTTCTCAATTCGCAACTTTCCTTCATTCGCCATCGCAGAATACCAATAGCTCTGATACCACTTGTTGGGGGCAGCGACTGTGCCGGAACCCACACTCACACCGGCACCACCACCAACGTCGGACAAGCAGAGAGAGAATAAACGGATAAGCACTCTCTTGCTCCCTCGACACCGGACTCAAGGATCACCTCTTCGCTCCGCTACGAAGGGCAAAAGATTACCCCTGGTATCAATAGGGTAAAACACTTGAGCACCGCAGCGGATTATCAAATCAAAGGAAGAAGAAAGAAGAAAATAGCAAAGCAAACACAAAGATGTAACGAGGTTCGGCTACAAGTAGCCTACGTCCTCCACCGCTCCAAATCTCACTTAGGATGAACCGATTACAGAGATAGCGCACACCCGAACGATCACAAGCGATCGCTCTACAAGAGATTCACGTAGAATTCCCTTTGCACAAGAAGAAGGATCCCAAACCCTAGCCTCACAAACAAACAAGAGTCTCTCTCAAATATTGGAATTATCGATCTCTAGGGCTCTCATGAGTCCTATATATAGTCTCAAGACCTTCAGATGATCATAGCCGTCGAAACGCCACCAAAAAACACCAAAGGAAACTCGTCCGTATGATTTCCCGTGAGCCCGAGTCGACTCGGCTGTAGTTCGAGTCGACTCTGGCACGTCTGGACAAATCCTAGTATAACTGGCACGATCTCGAGTCGACTTGACTGCAGCTCGAGTCGACTCGACGATGCTTCGAGTTGACTCGACCAACCTTCGAGTCGACTCTTACAGTCCAGACAGAAACATGGTTTTTTCTCAGTCTTCTGGCTTTTCTCCTTCCGGGTCGACTCGACGAGCCTCGAGTCGACTCGGCTGTTCCCGAGTCGACTCGACTGTAGCTCGAGTCGACTCGGACAGTCTGCCAGACAGAACTATGCAGAATTGATTCTCCTTCAATTCTCTTCATCACCAATGGTCTCCACATACCCCAACATGATGTCCTCCCTTTTAATCAACCCTTGATTGTGCTTGGGAGGAGGAAGAAGAAGGATGAAGAGAGGAAGAAGATCAAAGCCCCTGCAGCCTTCTTTCTTTTCCTTGCATTGGAAGGAAGAAGGGAGGAGGAAGAGGCCACCAAATAATCTTCCCTTGCTTTCCTTTGCTTGCGGCTGAACCAAGGAAAGGGGAGGAGAGGGGGCCACGAATTGAAGAGGGAGAGGGCTTCTATGATGCCCTAGGTCAGCCCCCACGCCTCCTCTTAAATAGCATGTGGAGCTCCTACTTTGTAGGAGCTCCTTGATAAACTTCTAAGAGGGGCGCCGGCCCCTCTTCTTTGCCGCACCAAGCAAGGAAAAGGAGGAGGGGCGTGTGCCCCTCCTTCATGGTTAACCTAATCCTCCTTTAAGGAGGATTAGGAAGGTCACTCATGGTTAGGTCCTAATCTAATTAGGCTTGGACCAAGGGTGAACCAATTTGGGTTTAATCTAGGTAAGTCCTAATCCAATTAGAACTTAATGAACCATGACTCAATTGACCCCTTCAATCCTAATCCAATTAGGAGTCTTATTGATTCATTAGATTAATAATTAATTAGGACTTAAGAAATCCTAATCCAATTAGGACTTATTTAATTTTGGTCCTAATCCAATTAGGACTCTAATTTGAATCCGAAGTCCTAATCCGATTAGGACTCTAGGAATCCTATTCCAAGTAGGAATCCAATTTTAATTCAAAACTCCTAATCTCATTAGGTGATGACCCAAAGATTGATTTAAAGATTGATTTTGATGATCACAAAACCTTGAAGTATAAATACTAATGTTTGTGTTGCAAGAAGAAAGATAATTTGTTTTGCAAGGAACATAGCAAGTTGGAAAAATACAAGAAGGCCTTAAAAGCTCTCAAGAAAAGTTGGAAGAAAGCTACACTTTATTGGCCTAAGTTTCAAGTTCAAAGGATTCAAGTTGGAGGAGCAAATTCAAAGAAAGATTCAAAAGAATAGTCCTCGAGTCGACTCCTGGAAGTTTAGAGTCGACTCTGGCACTCTGGAGTTTCAAGAAACAGTGCTCGAGTCGACTCCGATACTCTACGAGTCGACTCCGACTGAGAACATACAAAAAGACAGAGAGTTGATTTTCAGCGCTACAGTGCTCGAGTCGACTCCTACTTCAGCGCTACAGTGCGGAGTCGACTCCCAGCTACAGTGCCGACAGACTACTATTCACAAGTCGACTCCTGTTTCAGCCGAGTCGACTCCTACTTCAACCGAGTCGACTCCAGCACGTTGGGAGGCATAACGGCTAGTTTTTTCTCAACTCCAACGGCTCTATTGTTGTCTCTAACGGCTAGATTTTTGTTCCCACTCCCTCTAAAGCTATAAAATCAAGGGGAGAGCAAGGGGAGAAGGTATGGAAGTGGGAGAGAACATTTAGGAAAGAGATTTCAAAGAGATTTCAAAAGAAACCTCCCAAAAGCACAAAAGGGCCATTCAAAGCAAAAGTGAGAGAAGAAAAGCATCCAAGTGAATCCCAAAGCTTCCTCTCCAACTGTGTGCTGCCTCAGTGATCCTCTACCTCGTGCCAAATCAGAAGAGGGTCAAGTAAAGAAGAAGCCGAGTTCCTTCATCTACAAATTTGTTTGAGGGCTTCTTCTCTTTACTCTACTTGTTTACATTGCTATATTTGCTTGTTTAAGAAGCTTGTATTTGTTTTAAATTCTTGTTCTAATATCTTGTAACTTGATTCAATCAAGGGATTGAATCAAGGGGTTAAGGTTTGTTGGTGAGCCAAAGGGAAAACCAACGTTGTAAGGTTGTGGTTGGTGAGCCTTTGGGAAAACCAACTAGGTTGATTGTGAAACCGGAAAACAATCATTGTAAGGTTGTGGTTGGTGAGCCTTTGGAAAAACCAACTGGGTTGGATTGTGAGCCCGTGAAAACAATCGGTTGGTTCTAGTCGGTGAGCCTGTGAAAACCGACCGAGTTCGTTGTGATCTCGCAAAACAACAAGTTGGATTGTGAGCTTGTAAAACAACCGACTGTAATCTGAGGGATTATAGTGAAATTTCCAAGAGGTCTTGGGGAGTGGATGTAGGTGCTGGGGTGCACCGAACCACTATACATCTTTGTGTTTGTGATGCCTTATCTCTTATATTTCATGCCTTACATTCATGCTTGATTGTGTAATATCTCTAGCTTTGTTTTCTATAGAGTTATAAGTGATTGTTTAGAATTTGTTTAGCTTCCACTCCATTCTTACCATAAACATAGATTAAAATTGATCATACAACTATAAGTTAATTTTAGATCAATTGCACCCTAAAGCCATAGTATAATTGCTCTAGCTTAATTTTCCACTGCTTTACTTGTAATTGCCTAGAGCTTAAGTAAATAACATCTTATCATTCCGCTGCATTCTATTCAAAGTAAAAATTAGGGAACATAATTTTTAGAAAACCCAATTCACCCCCCCTCTTGGGTTGTCACCTTGGGCAACAAGTGGTATCAGAGCAGGTGCTCTTCTATTAATTATAGTCTTAACCGACTAGAGCTAAAGATTATGACAACCCCACATAACATATTATTTGCCGAGGGACTTTCCATAAACAGACCTCCACTGTTTGATGGAACTTACTATATTCAATGAAAAGCTAGAATGAAAATTTTTTTGTTCAATCACAAAACTATAAAATATCGAATATCATTATAAATGACCCTCACACACTCTCTCAAGCTGTCAATGAAAAAGACTTAGCACAATTGAATGCTAATGCTATGAATATTCTATATTGTGCTATCCATGAATCTATATTTCATAAGATTTCTGCATGCTTATCTGCTAAAGAAATCTGGGATACTTTAAGAAATATTTATGATAAATCTCATTATTAGCTCACATGTGCTTCAATTGCATACTAACAATGAGACTGCAAAATCCTCCACATTAGCCGAGTCGACTCCCAGTTTGTCCGAGTCGACTCCTAGAGAAAAACAGTCTGAAAGGCAGAGACTCAGTCTTGGAGATCCTGTGAACGAGTCGACTCCAAGTATTTCAGAGTCGACTCCCAAGTTAGCCGAGTCGACTCCAACAAGACCCGAGTCGACTCCGAGGCAGAACAGTTCAAAAGACAGAGAATCATCTTTCAGGCCTCTGAGAACGAGATGTCTCCCGAAGATCTCGAGTCGACTCTCAAGTCAGTCGAGTCGACTCCAAGTAAACCCGAGTCGACTCGAGGAAGAAAGAACAACAAGAAAATTCAAAAGCTTCCTAAAGACAAAGAAGAAGAGGAAGCAAGAAGAAAGAAAGAAAGAGATAAAAAGGAAGAAAGCCTTGACCAAGGAAGAGTCAAGCAAGAAAATGAAAGCTAGGAGCAACAATGATGATATTAGCTCCAAAGAACTACAAGAGGTAACTAACTTGTGCTTTATGGCACAAGAAGATAAGGTAAAATCTGAATCTACTTTTACGTCAAATGATTTTCAAGAAGAATTCTCTTATGATGAATTATTAAATGCTTTTCATGATTTGTATGGTGAATGTAAAAAATTAGCTATGAAGAATAAAAATCTTAAGAAACTAAATCTGAAAATTTCAAAAGAAAGAAATTCTAGTGATGAAATACAAGACAAACTAAATTCTGAAAATGAAAGCTTAAGGTTAAATTTAAAACAATTGATTCAAAAAATCAGAATTTAATTAAAGAAAATCAAAATTTAAGTAAAGAAATTAACCAATTAAAATCTTTTATTAACAAATTCACTGTAAGTTCAGAAAGATTAAAAATGATGTTTGAAAGCCAATATGTTGCGTATGATAAATCAAAACTTGGCTTGACTTCTTTACTTAACAATAAATCTCTAGAGAAAAAGGTTATCAATTCACCAAGCAAATCATTAAATAAGATAACTTATTTCAAACATGAAAAGAATGGGCATAACAACTTTACCTATCGTTCTAACATAATTAAATCAAGTGGTAAAGTTATTACAATTAAACAAATTTGGGTTCCAAAAGGAACCATATGTCCCAACTCTCAAGGATCCAAGCAAGCTTGGGTACCTAAAATAAAAATATGAGGATGTGGGTGTGCCAAGTACCCATGGAACAAATAGAACTTTCATACAAATGGGTGTTCTAGACACACGTCAAAAAAAAAAATGAAATTTAAAATATACTTAAGAAAAGTAATTAAAAAATTAATAATAATGAAATCAGTAACCCTTGCATCTCATCATTATTTTTGCTTTAGTATTTGATTAAAATATGAATTGCAAGTATTGATCAATTGTGTGATATAGAAAATACCTTTGGAAATATAATCAAATCACTTCATTTTATGGTATGCTTTACTCACTATTGGATAAGTTGCTAAATGATTAAACAATTTATTAAGAATAACTCTATGAATTCTCTATATGCTTGATTGAGAGTTTTTATCCATGGCATTATTTTTATTGATCATAAACATGAGAATGTATACTTGGTATACCTTTGAATATATGCATTATAAATACTAAGATCAAAGAATTCTTTTTGGCATATAAAATTAACTTATGCTAGTATGGATCTAATTTCAAAAGACCTTGTCATTGGTTTACTTAGATTATCTTCTACAAGGTCAAAGTTTGCTATGCATGTTAACTAAGGAAACAAATAAGAATCAATTTCTAAATTTAAAGATGTTGTTTCCATCACTAAGTTTTCAAAAGCTTACATTGGATATGTTCTTGGCAAATAAAATTGAAGTATTTTCTGTGATCTTGTAAAAGTGTTTCAAATGAAAAAGGTTTCCAAACTATGAAGATAAAGAGTATCATGGCACAGTGTTGAAAACCAAAATTCTGTTAAGTTTTGCACAGAAAATAATATTGATTACAATTGTTTCTGCACCAAGAACACCATAAGTAAAATAGGGTTAATAGAATCCTTGAAGAAATAAAAAAGACAATGTTGTATGATAGTCACCTGCTTAAATGATTTTTGTTAAAAGCTATCATCACTGCTTGTCATACATATGGTTTCTATTAGATCTATTTTTGATGAAAACTCCATTTGATCTTCTGAAAAATAGAAAATGATCTATTGCATATCTTTCATATTTTTCAGTAGTATATGTTATGCTTGATATGGTCTTTTGAAAATAATGCCAAATCTGATAAAGATATTTCTATTTTTGGATATCATTCATCAAGCAATGCATATAGAATATTTAATGAAAAGATTCTAGTTGTGGAAATATCAATTCATTTTATTCTTTATAAGACTAATGATTTATTATGAAGATACTAAAATTAAATTATATATGTATATGGTTAATCTTTTACATATAACAATCTGAAAACTTGTTAATAATTAGAACCAAATTGAGTTTTTCAGAAGTGCACTTAATGAAGAAAAATTGATGACTACTAAAAGACTAAATCAAGAAAAGATGAAATAGATCTTGACGAAATTCTTGCATGATTAGAAGTAAAGATCACCATTATCATTTGCTTGCTTTATGAGCTTTATATTCTGTCAAATGAATGTGTAGAATACACTCCTATGTGGTTATTTCATTAGAAAAGATCTATACAAAATAACCACCTTATTTGAAAACACTCATTACAAATATGATAAAGCAATATGTGATTTGGAACAAGCATCGAAAGCATGATATATAAAAGCTTGAGTAACTTTTTGATAAAAAGTAATAATGATAAATCTATACATTAAAAAGAAGAATTTGTGATATCCTGCTTGCTCAGAGCATACATTGATGGCATTATTTTTGGTTCTACTAATGAAGATTTATATGGAGATTTTACTAAGCTCATGCAAAGTGAATTTGAAATATGTATAATCAATGAATTAACATTTTCTTTCGAACTCCAAATTAAGACAAACAAGAAAGGGGATCTTCATTGACCAAAGTTAGTCCACAAGAAAACTCTTATACAGGATTGGCATGAAGAAGGAATGTCTATGACCCTATCTTGGAGAATTTGAAAAGGATGAGCAAAGTAGATCTATTGTTTTAAAGCTGTATTGAAACATGATAGAATAATTATTTCATCATACAGCTAGTAAACCAGATTGTATGCTCATTATGTGTCCTTATGCATGAAAGAGTAGATGCCCTACAAGCCAATCGCAATATGTATTGCGAAAGTTTTTTTCTTTTGATTTGTCCAAATCATGTACATGACATTTAAATATGAATAAAGGCGTTATGTTTTATCATATGTTGTTGATTATATTTATGATAAACTCCTTAGATTAGGGCAATGGTTTTAAGACTATGATGAGATCATACTAGTGAGACTTAAAATCCTAAAATCCTAATCTTAAATATTCCCAGTCATTGGTACATTGAGTCGGGGATCAATGATTACCGGAAAGACTGGCATGTCTTATGTATGCTCGATGCAGAGGATGATTGATCTCACAATCATTTGTGTGGAGACACTAATACAAAGATGTGGGTGCTCATTAGAGGAATGAGTTCACTGAATTGACCTACAAAGAGAAATCTTATGAAGTCTTACTTACATGTCAAAAGATGATTCTCTTAGTGGGAGTTGTGCAACTGATCCTATGACCTGAGATCACCATGGTATCTTGTGCACATGAACCCATATTTTGGTTTACACTCATTCATAACAATAAGTTATGTACGAGGTCTTCTGGATATGGTGAATTGTGTACGAAGATTATGAGTAGGTCAACAAGGAATTAATCACTTCTAGTAAGAGAAGATAGTATCCTATTTATTCTAATCATATGATAATTTAGGAAGCCTTTGATCAAAGCAGAATGAAAATTAGAAAGAGTTTCTAATGTTTCATTATTTGAATTATCATTAAAAGATTGAGAAAAATATGAATATGAAATTGAGTTTGACATATATTCATACTCATATACATATTTGGGATGCAGTTTGATTAAAGGATTGAATTGCATGGTAACTTGCCACTGAAGGGTATTTTTGGTATTTCCACCAAATTCCATATTTTTCGGGTAGACATGACACGTTGCTAGACATCAATCTTGTTTTATAGGTTTGATCAAATTAAAGAGTTTAATTCGATCACCAATTAGAAAGGATTCTAATTGTTAAGTTCGGGTTCGCGTAGTTTGGACTTAAATCGATTGAAGAGTTCTAATCAAGTTGGGTCAACTCGCACTCACACCTATTGCTGGCTAAGTATGGAACCCAATGGGTCACACACAAGGAAACTTATCAAGGGTCTAATTGGATTAGATCATGTTTGCAAGATAAACATCCTAGCAGGTGTTGCAAACCTTAGCTCCTAATTCGAATTGGATTCGAATCTGATTCGAATTGGATTCGAATCTGATTCGAATTGGATTCGAATCTGATTCGAATTGGATTCGAATCTGATTCTTAATTGATCTAATTTGATTAGATTATATTCTAATATGGGTTAGCCAAGAGTTGGCACCTAATTGGCTTGGTTTGAGTCTAATTGGATTAGATTTAATAAATCATTCAATCTAGACCATTAGATCTTGATCTACCGTTGGATGAAGACATAATGGAGAGTTGGTTTAACCCAATTGGATTGGGTTAGAGGATGGCTACCATAATTGACCATTGGATCTTAATCCCACCATTGGATGAAGACATAATGGGTCAAGTGAATGGCGCCTTGCATTGGAGCCCTTGGATCATCATCATGAAAGATCAAGAGGTGAGGCGTGATGGACATGTGATTAGCATGTGATGTTGACTTGGTCAAAATATGGCACCACATGAAAGGACATATCATTTGATACATCTTCTCACTTGATCTGCACCTCCTCTTATTTGATATGGCCCTTAGATGATGTCCTTTCATGAAAGGATGTGTGGATGGGATGCATCCCTTGGAGATGCATCCCTACACCTATTATAAATAGGCTAGCACTCCATGGGTTTCATCATTCCAACTCCACCCCACTCCTCTCTTCTTTCTTTCTTACATTAGTTTCTTTCTTTCTAGCATTGCTTCTAGTGTGTCCTAAGCCAAGACAAGGTGGTCTTCTTTAGGACAAAAGGATTAGAAGTGATTTTAGAAGGTTAAAGAAAAATAGAAAGAAAGGAAAGCAAGCCATTAGAGTTCTTTAAGAATTCTGCATTAAGGATCAAAGTCTTTGGAGCTTAAGACTTAAATCAAGTTTTTGTGTGGATCAACGTTGGAGGGTGAACACTTGGGCACCTAGTGGAAATTCTGCATATTGGATTAGCGTTAGAGGTATTCTTCTATTTCTGCATTTATATTATATTATTTGATTGCTTCCATTAAGGTGATCTTGGCTTATAAGGGTTTTATGTTAAGGAACTTTATCAAGAAATTTTTAAAATTCCTAGCTTCCGCTGCCCATTATAGCATGCTAGAACCCTTCAGTGGTATCAGAGCCGTCCTTAATTGGTTCAATCAAATAATTATGCATGATGTATGATTATTAATTTACTATGAGATAGTAATATCATATGCTTAGAGAAATGCTAAAATGTATGATTCATATATGATATGATATGTAATAAAATGTCATGATATGAAATTTTCCATATGAAGATATGTTGAAGCATGTTAATTAATTGCTTATGATTTATACATGCTATGAGATAGCCATGATGCATGATAGTTTATTTTAGACATGTTAAATATATGTTGCAATTAAAGAATGTGCTAGAGACTAGTAAGCCCTCAATAAAAATTATATTAAGTCATAGTGTTGAAAAACATTGGGCTAACCCATTCTAGAACAATTAACCTAATTGGTGTCTAAGGAAAGCACTAAAAGTGGTTCTCTAATTAGGACCTTACTCTCTGAGTAAGGGGAGCCTCCCACCTGCTTACCTGGCCAATTGATTGATTGCCTATTATGGATAAGCTTAATATTGATATAACACTATTGATAGCCTTCCTTCATGCTTTTAGAATACCCGCCCATGCCGTAGAAAAATTTCAAAAATTTCAGATGCAGCGGAAGAGGCATGCGCGGGATCAACCGTTCATCGCATGAACGTTGTTTAAAATCGTTCGTAGATAGATAAAGATTAAAAAAAATTTAAAAATATTAGAAGATCAGATCTTCACCTTGTGCGGGTAGATGATCACCGCAAACTGATGATCGTGGTTTTTGGATGAAGGTTCGCTTGAAGCCGTTCAAGTGCCCGGCCTTTACGGGTATCCACACGAAGCAGGAACCGATCCAAGCTTTCTATCTCCCTGGGGTGCTAGCTCCCTTGCAGAGATAACTTTGATGGCTGATGTCCTCCCTTTTAATCAACCCTTGATTGTGCTTGGGAGGAGGAAGAAGAAGGATGAAGAGAGGAAGAAGATCAAAGCCCCTGCAGCCTTCTTTCTTTTCCCTGCGTTGGAAGGAAGAAGGGAGGATGAAGAGGCCACTTTTCTTTTTCTTCCTTTGCTTGCGGCTGAACCAAGGAAAGGGGAGGAGAGGGGGCCACGAATTGCAGAGGGAGAGGGCTTCAATGAATGCCCTAGGTCAGCCCCACGCCTCCTCTTAAATAGCATGTGGAGCTCCTACTTTGTCGGAGCTCCTTGATTAAATTCCAAGAGGGGCGCCGGCCCCTCTTCTTTGCCGCACCAAGCAAGGAAAAGGAGGAGGGGCGTGTGCCCCTCCTTCATGGTTAACCTAATCCTCCTCTAAGGAGGATTAGGAAGGTCACTCTTGGTTAGGTCCTAATCTAATTAGGTTTGGACCAAGGGTGAACCAATTTGTGTTTTAATCTAGGTAAGTCCTAATCCAATTAGAACTTGATGAGCCATGACTCAATTGAACCCTTCAATCCTAATCTAATTAGGAGTCATCTTGATTCATTAGATTAATAATTAATTGGAACTTAAGAAGTCCTAATCCCATTAGGATTTATTTAATTCTAGTCCTAATCCAATTAGGACTCTAATTTGAATTCGAAGTCCTAATCCGATTAGGACTCTAGAAATCCTACTCCAAGTAGGAATCCAAATTTAATTCAAAACTCCTAATCTCATTAGGATTATAGGAATCCTACTCCATGTAGGAATCCTAGTCCTACTCCAAATAGGATTTCCAGTCCAAGTAGGAATCCCAGTCCAAGTAGGAATTCTAGTCCTAATCCAATTAGGACTCCAAGAATCCAACTCCAAGTAGGACTCTTGTTTCAAGTCCAATTAATTAATTCCCTTTGTTCCTTCTTCAACTTATTATCAATCGAATTGATTACTTGTGATTCCTAATCACGATTCAACCATCGGATCGGTCAATGCCTCTAGTGTGTGTGACCCCATAGGTTCTACTCTGACTGGTAGTGAGATATATTGTGATCTCTATCACAATATCATTGAAAACTCCTTTCAATGGGTCGGAATGATTCCAACTCTACTCATTAGGGTTTATCGATCATCAAGATAATCCCTATGAGTCCCACCATCCACCAGTGACACCTAGCAGCATGTAGTGGCTACCCAGCAGAATAGAATGATGAACCTCTAGGTGCAGTTATCATGTGATACAGTCCTTCTATCGTGGATCCCTACAAGATGGAGGTCATGGATAACTTGTCAAACCCCTTCGTCTGTCATATGTCAAGATTTATTCGACTTAAGTTCGAGAGCGGAGAACTCTTTCTCCACTGTACAATCTGCCCCGGCCGAGGTCTTACGAACTCAGTCTTATAAATCACATAGGATCTCTCCTTATCTATCAAGGTCGATAGATTCCTTGTACATGCATACCCTATTCCTACAGTGAACCTACTGCAGCCAATCTACACTGCATGGACCCATATGGCTAGAGACCATGTATTTGTGCAGTCAAACTATAATAACCTCACTGTGAGTAGCCGAAGCATCGCAGGTCAAAGGACCAGTCACACTACTGCAACATCAAACAAGTCACTGACAAGTGGATAGACATCCAAGTGACTTCTTGTGTTGGTCACGCTCAGTACCCTTGTTCTCTAACAAGCACTTGCACAATTGCTCCAGTGTCCCTACACTGTGGACTCAAGACTCGTCCATCAAAGAAAGCAATATGTGCACTAATCTCAGCGGATCAATCATCATCCTCGTGATGATCCATCGATCAGGAGCAATTTAGGAATTAATCACCAATGACACATGCCTCAAATTCTCAACTCTTGAGAATATGCGTCATCATCTTATTAATTCCTTGGACGATTCATGGACACATAAGAACATGAATGAAAAAGATGCCTTTTATTTATTCAATAATAAATAGTCAAGTACAAAATTATGTCCTAGAATAAAATAATGTGTCTGCCAAATTGGCTTCTAGGGCATACTTCTAACAATCTCCCACTTGCACTAAAGCCAATTAGCCATAAATCTAAGCCCCATCTTCTCAAGATGCGTTTTAGTTTTCTGCTGAGTTATCTGCTTAGTGAATGGGTCCACCACATTTTCTGTGGAGTCTACTTTTTGATCATCTACTTATTTCTTTTCGAGGTAGTCGCTTATTATGTTAAACCTCCGCTCTATGTGCTTCGATTTCTGGTGAGACCTTTGGCTCCTTAGCTAGTGCTATGGTGCCTTTGTTATTGCAGAAGAGTGCTATGGCATCTGATGGCATTACACCTAATTCTGCAATGAACCTTTTAAACCAAAAGGTTTCCACTGCACCTTTAGAGACGGCTTAACATTCAGCTTCTAAGGTAGAATCTACAATGATTGGTTGTTTGGAACTCTTTCCAATTTACTAAACCATTATTGCACATATTCTGATGTAGACTTTCTATCATCAATATGTGTGCATCCTTCTACCTTCAACTCTGATATTCTTCCAAAGACCAAGAATAAATCTTTAGTTCTTCTTAAGTACTTAAGAATATTCTTCACAGTTATCCAGTGCTTCTTGCTTGGATTTGACTGATATATGCTCTTGACACTCACAGCATATACTATATCATTTCACGTACATAGCATGGTATATATGAGGCTCCCTATAGCCGAAGCATAAGGGATTTTGCTCATCCGCTGAATCTCTTCAGATGTGTTAAGGCACATCTTCTTGGAGAGATTTATCCCATGCCTAAGGGGTAATAATCCCCTTTTAGAGGTTTCCATGCCGAACCTCTTCAGCACTCCCTCTATATACATATTCTGTGACAGGACAAGCATCCTTTTAGATCTATCTTTATAGACCTTTATTCCCAAAATATAGGATGCTTCCCCAAGGTCTTTCATGGAGAACTCTTTTAACAACCAGACCTTGACCGAGGTTAGCATGGGAATATCATCCCCCATCAGGAGGATGTCATCCATGTAT